>NW_025796915.1:1435239-1466885 GCF_021613505.1 Equus quagga | reverse complement strand
GACTGGAAGTGCATGTCGTTCGGTCAGACTGGAAGTGCACGTCGTTCGGTCAGACTGGAAGGGCACGTCGTTCGGTCAGACTGGAAGGGCACGTCGTTCCGTCAGACTGGATGTCCATGTCGTTCGGTCAGACTGGAAGCGCATGTCGCTCGGTCAGACTGGATGTCCATGTCGTTCGGTCAGACTGGAAGCCCACGTCGTTCGATCAGACTGGATGTCCACATCGTTCAGTCAGACTGGAAGTCCATCTTCTTCGGCTCCAGAAAGGCTTTTGATTTACTCCTTTATGATTTCCTGACCTCCGTGTCCTCTGTTCTCTCTTTCTGGGACCCCAGTGAACCAGATGAAGGACTTCCTGGAGGGACCCCTAATTTCCTTATCTTTTCCCTCCTTTGTCATTTCTGTTTCTGTTCGTCTTTCTAGGAGGTCTCCTCAAGGTTGTCATTCTACCCATCTAGTAGAGGTACTGATTTCAGCTCTACACATTTTAAATTTCAAAGGTTCCATTTTACTTTGCTAAATATTCTCCTTAAAATATATTGCATCCAGTCTTGTTTCATGGATACTATATTTTATTTCTCTGAGGATAATAATAGTTTTTTTTTTTAAGTTTCTTTCTATCTGCATTGCCTGTTTCCTTCAAGTTGCGTTTTTTTCTGTTTGCTTGCTTGTCTTTCGTATTAGAGGTTTCCTCAATTAATTCACTCAGCAGAAATTTATGGAATGCCTGCTTTGTGCCGGCTCCATTCTATAGCCTTGAACAAAATGGTCAAACGTCCTTGAGCTGGTGGAACTGACATTCACATGTCTGGTGATGCTCAGTTGGTAGCTCCTATTTAAGAGTGGGGCACTGAAGGCTGATTGGTGTCCCCTGTGCCTGGGTGGGCTTGTCAACTATGACTTCCCTGTGGCTGGTCTACCTGGGCTGGTTCACTGGGGAGCCCTGATGGCAGAGCCTCCTGGAGCTGAGTGAGAGAGAAAGGCTGGGTTGTGACCTGAAATACAGCTACTATAAACTTTCACCTAGTCCCTCAGTTTTCAGTATGGTCCCCCACCCTCCACCTGGCCTGGTGTCTCCCAGTCTTCTCTGGGCAGAGCTGGGAATGGAAGCTCCTTGGGGTCTACTTGCTTCTTACATAGCCTTCCAACGAGTCCTTCATTCCTATGTCTAGGGCTACCTGGTGCCACCAGTTACTGAGGCTTTGGTGGGTTCTGCCAGGTAACAGGACTGGGACTTGAGACTGCTTTCTCAGCCCTGCCAAATCAATTACCACTCCTCCGTCTGCTTTCTAACTTCCAAAATATGTTGCTGTTTCCTCGTCTTCCAGTCTTCATCCTTGATGATTTATGTACAAAAAAGATCCTTTATTGTTGTAATGGGGTTTTAGAAGGGAGCGAAGGTAAATGCATGTGTTCAATCTGCCACAGTTAATCTATACATCCTGCAGTTGATCCATCCTCCTGCTGGTGGACACTGAGAGTGTTTTTCCTTTTCACGCTCACAAACAAGGCTGCTGTGAGCATTGCAGATCCTCCTTGCATGTGTGTGGGAGCGTTGCTCTGAGAGTGGAATTGTTTGGTGGTATATAGGGTATAAAGCATCTTCAGCCTTATAAGACAAGGCCAAATTGTTTCCCCAAATGTTTGTAGCGACTTCCACTTCCACCGGCAATGTATGAGAGCTCCTGTTGCCTCACTGCACCAACAACACTAAGTGCTGTGACTTTTTAGCTGTCCACCAACGTTGTGGGTGTAGAATTGTATCTGGGTTTTACCTGGCATTTCCTGCAACTCTGCCATACTGAGCCAATCTTGTCATGTGTTCTTGGCCCTTCAGGTCCCCTCATCTGCCGTTTGCCTGCTCCTAGTCTTTGCCTTTTACAAAAAGTGAGCGATTTGTCTTTTTCTTATTGATTTGCATAGTTCTTTATATAGCCTGGGACAAATTTTTTGTCAGCTCTGTGTACAGTACGTATATTCTTCTAGTCTGTCCACGGCTTGTTTTTTCCCTTTATGATGTCTTTTGTTGCACAGATGATTTAAATTGTAACAAAGGCAAATTTCTCACCTTTATGGCTTATGCTTTTTATAGCTTGTTGGGAATGCGCATTTTTAAGGCTTTTGACACTTATTGCTAAATTATCATTAAGAAAAGTTGTCTTCATTTGCCCTTGGAATGGGCAGAGTGTTGACAGTCACCCCTGGTGCCCAAATGGTGGGCCTGACTGCAGGGTGTGTGAGGATCAAGGAGTAAATAATTAATGAACAACTGAAATGCTACTGTGCTCAAGGCTTCAAAGTGCTTTAGAGGGAGATGCTGTACTTGATCCTTGACGCCATCCTAAGAGGCCCCTCTCTTTGTTTTCCTTTGGAGAATTGAGAACTCCCACCATGGCCCTGTCACAGGTGACTGATTCCAGCTCAGATCCAGCCATGGTGGCTGGGCTGGGAGTTGAGGCCCCAGGGAGGGTGGTTAATCGTGTGCAGGGAAGGCGGGAAGGAGGAGCCATCTTTTCCCGGGGCTGGGGCCACGTGTGTTGTGGTTGCTGGCAGTGAAGCGGTTGCACCTCCAAATCACACTGCCTGGGGTTCTGCTGCTCACGGGCTCTGTGATCTTGGGCTGGGTCTGGAGCTCCCTGAGCCTGGAGCTCCCTGATCCTCTCTCCTCCTGGAAAAAAGGGGCATGATGCTCACACTGCCCTCAGGGAGCTGGGAGGGCTGGGCAAGATGATGCAGGTACAAGCACATGAAGCTAAAAAGGTTTTCTTTTCAGCTTGTGCAAGATTGTCCCTGAGCTGGTATCCGTGCCAATCTTCCTCTATTTTGTATGTGGGACACTGGCACAGCATGGCTTAATGAGCCGTGTGTAGGTCTTGCCTGGGATCTGAACGGCACACCTAGTGGAGCCTGCGAGCTTAACCACTATGCCACCAGACCAGCCTCCCAAAAAGGTTTTCTTAGCTGGACGGTCCCTTCCCTGCAAAGAGCCACGGGGCAGGGTGGGCACCCAGGAGCACGAGAGGAAGGGGCTTCACAGGGAGATACTCAGGGGTTGGTCAGCGGGGGTGGAAAGTCCTGGGGTGGTGGAGGGGGACCTTTCCTTTGGAAGGTCTTTTTGGAGAAACTCTGACCTTGGCGCCTTGGGTGGCAAAAGGGGAGGGGTAAACTGTCCGATCAGGCCAGGGCGGGGCCGGGGAGGTGGGGCTGGGGGAGGTGCTAGGTGGGGAGCGGGAGGGCAGCCCCTCCCCCAGCCCCTGCTGAAGGTGTCACTTCGAGCCTTCTCCTCCCAGGCCTGCCCCGGCCCTCCGCCCCCAGTCCGCCCAGGCCTGAGGGGTTAATTTTGCCGCCTGAGCGAGCCTGGCGGTATGCAAATCCATACACTTTCATAAACTGCTTAATTAGGCGAATGTTAATGAGACGTTAATTACTGTTGTGCCCGCGGATCCCACGGAAACGGAGATTATGTTTCTCTTCAAACATCCCGTCTTAATTATAACTTGTGCTTAATTCTGCAGCTTTTGCCGGCAGGGCGAGAGCTGGGTGGGGTGGGGCATCTGCCTGGGCGTGGAGCGAGTGGGCACCTCCCATTCTGGGCGGTTCTCCCATGCCTCCTCACCTTTGGCCTCCGTTCGTTTGTTTCTTAGACATCTGTTAAACACCTACTATGAGCAGTTACTGTCCTGGAGCTGGTAGTGGGTTGACAGAGCGCAGTCAGACCCAATCCCTTCCTCAGGGAGCTCCCAGCCCTGTGGGAAGGCAAGTTTGTAAGTAGAGGTTGCAGTGAAGGCCCCTGGACAGAGGTAGAGGTGTGCAGGGTTGCTTGGTGGGATGGGTGGTCCAGTGGAAGAAGTGGCAGTCTCTTGGGTCTCTTGGGTGGGTCAGGCAAGTCTTCTTGGAGGAGGGGGCCCAGGGACTGAGTGCTAGAAGTGGAAAGGTGTTCACCAGGTAGATAAGAGACCTGGGTTTGGGAGGGGGTCCTGCTTGGGCAAAGACCTGGTGGTTGATGCCTCATCCACTGTGTAGCTTCCCCCAAGTGCCCTCCTGCTCTGGTCTTGCTTTCCCAACCTCCAGTCCAGATCTCCTGGCCTGAAGCACAGGGGGCTGGGGGCTCTGCATCTTGGGCAGGCATCTGGGCAGGTGTCTTCTCCTCTCAGGGCCTTACTCCATCTGTACCCTGGGGGCTTGGTCAGGAATTGATGTGGGCCTGTGCGGAGTGGGGTCCTGACCCAGAGAGGAAGGCAGTCAAGGTTGGCTTCCAGCAGGAGGCTTGCCCAAGGCCTGCTACTCTGGAGCTATGAGACTGTATGCTTGCCCTTGCACTTGGGTCTTTGAGCATAAGATGTGCTTGGTGTGTGCCATGGCCCCACGTTCCATCCAGACTTAACCACCACAGCCAGGGTCTTAAAAGACTGGCCTGCACTCCCTGTCCTCGTGTCTCTGCCCTCTGCCCACCCGTCAGCCTACTTTGCCTTTACGCAGCAAAGCTCCCCTAGCTCTGCCTCAGCCCTTTCTTGGTCTTCTTCCACCCCCAGGCACCAGGAAGCCTCAGGCTGTTCTGGCTGCAGCCAAGCATGCTCAGGTGACTGCAGGGCTGGATCATCAAGTTCTAGGGCTCAGAAGACCCAAAAGGGTGTGAAGCCCCATTTTACAGGTGGAGGGCTTGAGGCCAGAGAGGGTTACACAGCCAGGAGTTAGTAGCATAGTACTGCCTAGAACCAAGTCTCAGGTGGTCTATGGGCCTTTTCTTGTGGGAACAAAGGCCATGGAAGAAGAGGCCTGCTCCCTGAACACTGCTACACAGCCAGGCCTCACTCCATCACTAATGTCCACTTTACAGTTGGGAAAACTGAGGCTCAAAGAGGCCATGTGGAGGGGTGGAAGCTCTAGGGCCTGGGCATGTAGCAGGGCCTCAGCGAGCTCCTTCGGGTCATCTCCTCTGACACCACTCCACTGGGGGAACTCCTTGGGCAGAGGAGCTGCAGGCAGCTAGTAAGGGGATGTGGTTCCATGCTCCGAGGGCAGGAAGCCGCCTGGGCCTTCCCAGCCCTTGCTGATCTTCCTTCTGAGAACACCTTCTGTCGGAATCTTTCTTTCCAGCTCTTAATTACAGTGGGAGATTATTTACCTGGAATGTCCTGTACCTGACCTGGACCAGATTAATGGTATTTCTAGAGTCTAGGCATCTTAACTGGAAAGAGTGCAATTGTAGTGGAAAAAAGCTTTTGGCTCATTATGTGTAGTTGCACAAGTACAACTCCCCTTTAAATTGGTTATTACATCCCCAAATATGAAAACAGAGAATGTCCATCCCAGCTCCTGCACATCAGCAAGACCGCTAGGACAGCCTTTGATCGTGTGTGGTTCTGTGTCTGGACTAGGTTGCTGTGGCCTTGTCCCTCACAGTTGGTTGGCAGGTCCCAGCACTGTCCCACCACATGCACTGGAGCAAATGTTTGGTTTAATGGAATGGTGTGAATTAAAAATGGATGCTTGTTAATAACAACAAAAGAAAACCTTTTACAATAAATTCTGGGCTTTGTATGCTCCTGGATTGTAATCCCAGTTTGGGTCTATCTGTAAATCCTATTATTCTCTCTTCTTCCTGTATCCCATTTCCCCCAGCTCCAGGCAGGGCACAGGGGCTTGATACAGATTTAGAGATTTAGAACTTCAGAACTAGAGGCCTAGGGTCTCAAACTCAAATACCCCAGGGGCCAGGCTGGGAATGGAAATATGCAAAGCAGGCTGGGTGGGAACTATGGGGAACTGGAGGGCCACTGTCAGCCCCAGCTGATTGTTGCCAGGTGGAAATGCAGGCCCTGTGTGGCCAGATCAGATTTTTCCAAGAGAAACCAGAAATCCAGATTTCTGTGTGATTTGTAAAAGTTGGAAACTGATTCTAATCTTTTAAAAACCACTGAGCAAGCCAAACGAAACATTCCATTGCCCAGTTTGCAACCCCTGTGTATGGTCCAAGCCTTGCTTTTACAGACAGGCCCTGGTTGCTGGGTGGAGCCCAGGACACCTTCAGTGGCTGGGCTCACTCTGCCTCCTTGACCCTCGGCATACCCAGCCTGGGCTGTTAAATGCTCCCCTCCCCCACCTCAACAGGCACCCTCCACCCCCAGAGGGGAGGGAGTTATCAAATGTGCTTGAGCCACAACATAGAAGCAGACGTGAGTCACCATCAAGCTCCCTTTTGAGGAGGAAAAAAAGGCTGCTTCCTTAGAATTGTCACCCTGGCCCACTTGGGGAGGGAGGGGACCTCTGAGACCTGGCAGTCACTTTCTGGAACATGGATGGGGATGGGCTGGCACCAGGTGAGCAGTGGCCTCCTGATGACAGGGCGTGGCTCAGATGCCAGGTTTCCCTTGGTTTGGCTAGGGGAGAGGTTTCACCATGTTTGTTCATTTATAACTTTAAAAAATAACACAGGAACTCTTTTATTAAAACGGCTGTGTTGCGAATCGCCATGATTTAACAGGACTCTCAATTAGAGCAAGATTTATAGAGATGCAGATGCCCCCGTGTAAGCTGGCACCTTTTCCCCCCGTCACCGGCTCCAATCGGTCACTGTCTGATGGGGTCTCCTGTTCTCACTGGGCATGAGATGAAAGCTGCCTTCGGCTTCCCCTGCATTGCTGAGATTAGGGAGGGGCATCGAGGGGCAGGGGATGCTTGTTGAGCACCTACTGTGTGCCAGGCACTGGACTTGGTGCTTCACTTCATGACCTCATTGAATCTTTATAACCACCTGGTGAAGTTGCTGTAATTGGCTCCATTTTTTCAGATTCCGAGAGCAGCTTGGCCGTGACCCGCTGCCCCAGCCCGCCTGGGCTGAGTTGGCTCTGCAGTGCGGGCTTAGCAGGCCTCGCAGGGCCCTGTCCTCCCTCCCAGCTGCCCTCCGGCCTTCCCTCTGGGCAGAGCCCTTCCAGCTATACCTCTCTTCCTCGCTGCCCACTCTCGGGCCCAAGGGTGCTGGGGGCAGCCGGTGGCTTGTAACCTCAGGTCAGAGGCCAGTGAAGGAAGGGGGAGCTGTGGGAAAGGTGACGTGTGCGAATGTGTACGTATGTACCTGCACACACATACAGGAGTGTTTCATTGACACAGGTCACATGACCGCCCCCGGGTGCCTGCTACTTACTCGCCTGCACTGCTGTTAAGTGCTTTCCAGGGCTTCAGAGAAAGCCCTGATTTTATTTCTTACTCATGGAGGGTGGAGCCATTTCGTCTCTGCCTGTAGCAAAGAGAAATCTTACTGCCTAGGTCAGGGGGCCTGGTGGGCTCCCTATGGGCTAAGCAGAGCAGACCCCACCCTGGGACACCTCAGACAGGCCTGGAGTGAAGTGGGGATAAGCTCTGGGGAGACTTGGGTCACACCGACCCGGATATTTCTCTCCTCTTCTCCTGGCCCATCCCTGGTGACAGTGATACTGGCATTGCCTGAGTTCTTTCTTTGTGCCAAGTGTAGTGCCAGGACCTTTTCATGGAGGGTAGTCCCAAGAACCCTGTGGGGTAGGCACTCTCATCATCATTTTTCAGATGAGGAAACTGAGGCATAGAGAGGGTAAGCAACCTGCCAAGGCCACAGAGTAGAAGGGAAAGCAGAGATTTGAGTTCAGGCATCTAGCCCTAGAGGCTGTGCTCTTAAAGAGCTTGAGCTCTTAACCTGAACTTAACACTTGCCTCCTCTGTGAAGCATACCCTGACTGCCTCAGCCTGCTCTGAACTCTCCCAGGCACGGCTGCCTCTCTGGCCGTTCCTGAGGGCTCTCTGCAGCAGGGCCCGGCCCTGCTTGTCCTCCATCTCCCCAAAGCATGCAGATGGACCACAGGGATGAGGAGATGTTCTGGAGAGGAAAAAACAACCCAGCTCCAGAAGCCAGAGAGGACCTGGACAGCATCTAGTTTGCTCTGCCCTCTGCTCTACAGATGAGGGAATGGAGGCTGGAGACAGGAGGGGCTTGTCGGGGTGCAGTCGGTTAGTGGCAAAGCAGGACTCCAGACCTCCAGTTCAGGGCTCTTCTTCACCCACCTGTTGCACTGATTTTATCTCAGAGATGGGGCCAGGATGGGTGGTTGAGGAGAGGCCAGAGGGAAACCCAGCCAAGATCCCTTTTCCTCTCCATTGCCTCTGACCCTCAAACTATGCTGGCTTGTGCATTTTCAACTTCCCTCCCATCCTCCACCTTCCCACCATTAAAAAAAAGTTGGGAGGGGAGGGTTGACTTAAATGTTTAAATTAGCCTCACTTTGCTGAAAGCTGGGTGTCAGGATAAATCCATTCCTACCACGTCATATATCTTCTTCTGAGTGGGAAGTTGGTGAATAAATGAATGTTCTTTATCTATTATTATGGCCTGACACAGGCAAGGCAGGGAGAGGCGGCCCGCGGTGATTAACGAGCGGGTCTTGGCTAACAAGCTGGATGGTGGGCTCCTTTCCAGGGGCTCTGTGCTCTGGAGTCTGTGCCGGAGTGGGACTCCCAGGCCCTGGGCAGTTCCAGCTAGCGCTTGCTTGTAGGAGGCCTGTGGCTGCCTTTCTTCTCTTCATCCTTCTGTCCGTCTCCAGGGCGACTCCTCGCCCCTTACTGCCTCTCTTTACCTGTCTCCACACTCTGCGTCCTCTCTTCTGGGGACTTGAAGTCATATCTCTGAGGCTCAGAGTCCACTGAGGACCTGTGTAGTTGGGGGAATAGGAGACCTCCCTGAGGACACCTGTAGGAAAACACCACGAGATGCTAACACCTACAAGGTATTTTTAGATCAAAAAGCACATTGACTTGGTCTTCACAATATCCCCATTGACTGAAAAGGAAACTTAGGCACAACGATGGAAAGTGACCCCCATAAGGCCTGTGGAGGCCCAGCTTCCACCCATGCAGTGCTCCCACCCTCACCTCAGTTTTCCTCTGCCTGACTGGCCCCCCCCCCGACCCCCGTGATGCTTCATCCTGTAGTCAGCCCCCTCGCATGGTCAATGCCTGATGAGTCCAGCTTGGGATAGTGGGGTGGGACCCAAGCCTGGGAAGGAGTCCCACAAGAGTGGTTCAAGACCATTCTTGTTCTGGGGGCTTGGACCTCCTGTCCTGTCAGACCTGAGCCAGGACCCTTAGGGGGACTGCCCAAGAAGACCCTTCTCAAAGACATAGTCTCAAACAAACCAAGATGATTTCTGGGAACCAGGGAGGCCTCCTGGAGGAGGTGACTCTGAGACAGGGACATTGGTAGGGTAGGGAAAAGGGCAGGTAGCGTGGCCAAGGAGGGAGGCAGCAGGGCCCTGAGCATCTAACCTTGCTCAAGGATGGTGGGACTCCTTCCCATGCTTGGGTTCCCCCAAACTCCCCCAGGCTGTAGGGGCTGTAGGTGTGGATGGGGAGATCTGCAGAGCAGAGGTGGGGGCCATTCCCCAGGGCTCCGAGGTCTCCCTGAGTGTGTGTGTGAGGTGTTGCATGTGAATGTGTGTGAGCAGTGGAGGACTGCATGTGTGTGCACATATATGGAGGTATCTAGTGCCCTATGGGGAGGACGTGTGGGTGAGAATAGGAGAGTGCAGGGTCATTCCCCTGAGCACATTCCCCTAAAAGGGCACCTTTGCGATCATCTTTCAAGTTAGTGTGTTGACATAAGTGTTCTTAAAACTGTGATAAAAATGTGCAGAAGAAGTAGGGGAAAGCCAGATGCCTAGATGCCCAGATGGAGGGAAATGGTCATGTGTTCACTGCCCAACCAACCAGGGGTGCTGACGCTGGGCCGCCACCCTGGCTTGGCCTTTCCTTGATGGTGTGTGTGTTTGTGAGTGTGTGGTTGTCATTGTGTGTCAGTGTGTCCATGCGTGTGTGTCACTGTATTTCATGTGAATATGTGTGTGAGAATGCATGTATGACTGTGTCATTGTGAGTTAGTGCCATGTGTGTGTGACTGTGTTTGTGAGTGTGGGTGTCAAAGTGTCTGAGCTCCTTGGACTCTGTGTTCCTCATGGTCCCCAGTGAGACTGAGGGCTCCATAACTGTAAAGCGCTGTCCACATGTGAGGGGTCATCTGCTGTCACCACACGAGGAGATCTTCATGCAGAGATCAAGACCCTGCAGAAAAGAAAGTGGGCTCGGCTGGGCAGGGTCTAGCTTGGGCCTGCCCAGGCCCTTCTGCATGTATGTGAACTTGCATGCTCCTTGTGGTTGAGGCTTGGCCTCCCCAGCCCTAGCCTGGGCTGGCTCAGAACCCTCCTACCAACCTTTGCTCAAACACACTGTGGAGACAGAATGAGGGAGAGACCTGGTCCTAGCCCTGGAGGAGACCCCAGTCCTACTCAGGAGACAAGAGGAGGAACTTAGGAGCAGTTAAATGTTAAACCACATTGGGACAATCAGAGAAGGCTTCCTGGAGGAGACAGGGCTGGAGTAGGCCTTGGCAGATTGAAAGGGAATTTAGCTTTGCAGAGGGGAGGAAGGAGGGCAGTCTAGGTGGAAGAAACAGAAAGGGCAAATGCTTGTCATCAGGAAGGAGGCAGGAGTGTAGAGGAGATCTGGAGGAAGCCAGCTAGCTGGAGAAAGGCTACTTACGAAGGAGAGGAGCTAGACAGTGGGCAGCAGAGTGCCCAGCACATAGTAGATGCCCAGTAAATATTGTGACATGAACCCAGGGATCCAATTATGGAGTTTTTTATGTGACCTTAGGGAAGGTGTTAAATAGAAAGTGTAACTGTAGCAAAATTAATGATAACAGCTCTGTTTGTTAAGCACCTACAGTGCAGGCAGTACTGTTAACCAAAGGCATTACTATCTCACTTTCCAGATCAAGACATGGAGCCTCAGGGAGGTAGTGACTTGCTCTAGGTGACAGTACAAATAAATGGTGGTACTAGGATTTGATTCTGGGTCTGACTTTAAAGCCTGCATTCCTCTCCCCCAGTGCCTCAGTTCCCCATCTGCACTGTGACAGCTTGGAGGGGACAACCTTGGATTTGGCCACTCTCTGGGAGTGTGGGGAATGCCTCCTTTAAGGCTAGAGGCTGCTGACCCCACAGTCCCTCTTGGCCCTCGTTCTGAACCTGGCCTTCAGGGGAACCTCCTCCTTCCCCATCAGATCCCTAGGGCCTCTGGCACTGAGGCTAGAGTGGGGCCGGGCCTGGGTGGGCAACAGGGACAGAACTGAGAACTCTTTGGAGTGAGGGGCATCTCCATGGTCCTCAAGGGTCCTAGGAGGGTCCTGGCCTAGAGAGAGAGTTTGTGCATCTGTCTGTGGCCTTCTGGTCCCCTTTCCCACAGGCCTGGCTGGCAGAGGGAGAAGCAACCCCCTTCTTGTGCACAGCCCTGGTCAGGTCTGAATGCTTCCCACCCACACTGCCTGCCTCGAGTTTCACAACCACCTGGGGAGCTGGAGATCCCAGGCTCCCCCCACCTTTTTTTGAGGAAGATTACCCCTTAGCTAACATCCGCTGCCAATCCTCCTCTTTTTGCTGAGAAAGATTGGCTCTGAGCTAACAACCGTGCCCATCTTCCTCTACTTTATATGTGGAATGCCTGCCACAGCATGGCCTGATAAGCAGTGTGTAGGTCCACGCCCAGGCTGCTGAAGAGGAGTGCACGAACTTAACTGTTACGCCACCTGGCCAGCCCCGACCCCAGGCCCCTTTTTATAAGTGAGGAAACTATTTCATGGAAGCCTTTGAGTTTCCCAGGGTCCCCAGTGATGGAGGGCAGAGCTGGGGCTAGGCCATCTCTGTGCCCCTGACTATTGTCTAACAGGCCGGTCTGGGAGGCTGTGCCTTGGAGCACGGACATGGGGCCATGGCCTCTGAGCAGGTGGCCAGAGGTGGAGGCCAGGGCTGTAAGGACTGCTCCAAAGGCTCTTCTCTCCTCCCCCAGGACACCCAACACGTGCCCATGCTGGGACTGCCACCTACTGAGTCCCGGGGCCAGCTGTGCTGCACTGGGTGGGCCGTTATGTCGCCCTGTCCCAGGGAGAGGGGTGAGTCTAATGAATTAATTAATATTGGCAAAGCACTTGGAGATCTCTGGTGAAAGGTGCTCAATACATGCAAATCAGAGTGATTGTTACTACCCATAATTACAGAGTTTCTGCTGGAGAAATTATTCAGAAGCGGACAGTGGTTGGGCCAGCACAGGGTTCTGCCAAGATCTACTCTTCAATAGCTGTGGAATCTATCTTCCTTCCCTCCCTCCTCCATCATCTTCTCCTCTCTCTTTCCCCTTTCTCCCCCTCCTTCCCTTTCTCCATCCCCTCAGCTCCCACTTTCTCTCCCAGCTCTAGGCCTGTTACCTGCTGTTCCACAGCAAATGCCTTCTTTGTCTCATCTCTCATGAAGACAGGCACCTGGCACATTTGGGGCAAAGGGGGGATTGGTCAGTAGCTTCTCACACTCTGGGAGTGAGAAGGATCCAGAAACTGAGTCTTGCTTTTCTCTTCTTTTAAGTGGGTCTGTAAGGAGTTCCCTGTGGGGAGAATCAAGTATGGCGATGTCTGGGTGGGCATTCTGGGCTGGGAAGCTTGGCACCTGCGAGGCTTGCCATACATTGTTTACATAGATGATGTGAAGTGTGTGCTTGCGTGTGCACACGCAGTGTGTTTGCTTCCAGCCAGCCCCCTCCTCCATCAGACCACGCTCTCAGTGTGACTCTGGGTCTTTGCCTAGACTGTTGGTTCCCCATTGTCTGAGGCTGAACCTCCTCCACCTACCTGAGCACGTGGCCCTATGCTGACAGCCCCTGACAGTGCCCAGAACCAGAAATCCAAATGAATCGTCTCTCTCAGCAGTATCTTCCTTCCTTCCCCCTCCTCCAGTCCGCTGTCTCCATGGCTTTGTTCATCTTTCGTGCCCACCAGCCCCAGAGGGAGCCGCTCCCAGATTCAGCACCACGAACAGCGCCTGGCTCAGCCCGGGGCCTGCCATCTCCTCTCAGCTGAACACAGCCTCAGAGGTCATCCTGACACAAGCCCTGCTTTGTCAGTTGGGGACTAAGGCCACAAGAATGTCAGTGCCTTATCCAAGAGCACACAGAAGCTTAGCTTTAGAGCTGACTACAACCGTGGTCTCTCCAGGCCAGGATGTTCCCCATTGCAGTACACAGAGTCTTTAGAAGGACATCCTAGTGTTCAGTCAACAAACACTTATGAAGCACCCACTGTGTGCTTGTCTCTATAGCACATTCAATGATGGAGGAGAGATGGAGGCGGCAATATCTCTGTTCTATCCACAACAGGCTCCACAAATCAACAACCACAACCATAGAACAAGAGCATGGCAGGCACTACAAAGCATGTGCTTGATTTTGTGGGGCCTATAAGCAGTGTTCCAGAGACATGAGACAGAGAAGATCCCTGCAGGATGGAATAGTCAGGAGGGCCCCTTGAAAGAGGTGGTGCATAGCCTGGAGACGCAGAAAGGAGGGGGAAAGAGCATGGACACTCAGGAGGAGGCTGGCATGAGGCCACCTGCATGTGGGGGGGATGGCAAGAAGCCCATCCAATGGGCTTAGGGCAGCTGGCAGTGATGAGTCTGGGAAGGTAGGCAGTGTCCCTTATGAAGGACTGGGCTCTGTCCTGTGGGAGCAAGGGAAGGCTGTCTGTCACCGTGGACACGAGGGGATTTCCACTCATATCTCCAGTGCTGCAGCCTGGCCTGCTATCACAATCCCACCCCCCCACCTCTTCCACCCTCCTCCTTTACCTGGGGTTGGCCGATTTCATCTGCAAGTGACAATAGGCGTGGGTTGTCTATGGGGCCTTTGTGTTGTATCACTCAGCCTGTAATCTTTCCCATCCAACACAGGCTCCTTTCTCTTTCCCGGCATTTGTCAGAAAGATAGGACAGAGCCCCGAAGCCTGAGGCCAGGCCAGGGTAGGCCTCTTGCTGCCCATCGATTTGTGCTGCTTTTGCCAGTTGCCCCTGTGTGTTTGCTGGACACCATGGGGCTGTGTTTGGCTTCAGATAATGAAATAATGTCCTTGCTAAGGAAAGGATGGAGTCTCTGCTAATTAGCGCAGCTGCCTACATTGAGGACAAAAAGTCTTTACTGCTGTGCTCCCAGGGCTGGCTAAGTGTGGAGCTCTGTGGGGAGCCAGTGGGGTGGGCAGTCCACCTTGAGGGTGACAGTGAGAGGATGAGAGGGGCTGGGAAGGCAGAGCTTTCCAGGGACGCTGTCTCCTTGGCCCTCTGTCCCCCAGCAGAGCCTTCCTGGCTCAGGGACAGCATGGGGTAAGGAAAGGCCTTGGATCAGATAGATCTGATTTCGCTTGAGTGAGATAATGGAGCAGAGTGCTTGATGCACAGCAGGGACTTAGAAATGTTGGTGGCCTCATAGTTCACCCTTTGGGGTCATGCCCTCACCTTGGTGCTGTCTCAGGCCTTGTTCATCTTGGGCACATGGGTCTTGCCTCCTAGCCGTCTGACCCCTTGGAAGGATGGAGTCTTCTTCTCCCACCTCTTCCAGGGCTCAGGAGACAGTGGGGCCAGTTGAATGGCTGAATTCAAAGGCTAAAGCTTTTGAAGTGCCCCCTCCCTTACAGTCCAGCCTCTCGGGCTGGGGTCCTCCCATGGCACTATGGGAAGGGGCTGAAGATCAGGCCAAGTGAACAGAGGAGAAGGGGCTGGGGTGGAGAGGCCCAAAGCACTGCCCCCTTCTCCAGCAAGCCCTCTGGGAACCAACTAGAGGTATTCCTTCCCTGTGTCACTCCTCCCCATAAACTTTCACTGTGCTCCTCCCAGGGCATCCTCCTGAACACACACACTGTTTCAAGTCTTATAATCCTTCCCATCTCTACAAGGCATTTCCTAAGTTCTCTCATAGCCACGACTCATTGACTCCACAGCTGAGGAGGATACAGCAATGGCAGTAGTTGTAGTAGTGATGGTAATCACAGAAGCACCTAGCCCTTATTGAGCACCTACTGTGTGCCTGGCACAGTTCCAGCCTCTCTACATCTAGTCACTCCTTTACTGTGGGTGGACAGGGTTAGGTTTACTCTCATTTTCCAGAGAAGGGAGTTGAGGCCTGAGGAGAAGAAGGGCCTCTCGAGGGCAGAGCACGAGAGGTGGCAGAGACGGGCTCACACCCGCTCATGTCAGTTTAGGTTGACAGCCATGAGTGATGTGCCCATTATGCACCTGCACAGAGGCATGATGGGACATGCTCAGGCTCCAGGAGCTCACAATGGGAAAAGTCTCCCTGACACACCTCCTCCAGGTTCCCCCGTCCCTCCTGACTTCCTCCTCGCCCGACTCAGGTGGCATCTGCTCTTTCCCCTCACCTGGCCCGACCTCTGGCTATGGCCTTTTTTGGGGTGGGTCCACGAGGGCAGAGGCTTGGGTCTTGTTGGCTGAAGTATTGCTCATACTTACCAGGCCCTGGCTTGTAGAAGGTGCTCAACTAATGCTCTTTTAATGGAGGAATGAGCGTCATTGTGTGGATTAGATGAGGCCGTGCATGTTAAGTACTTGGTGCTCAACAAATATTTATTGAATGAAAAAAATATCCTTGGATGGAATAAAGGAGGTGATGGGTGTCAAGTGGCTGGCTCGTAGTAGGTTCAGCACGTGGGAACAGCAGTAGCAGTAGTTTCCATTCTTCTGGAAAGGGCTGGGCGGCTGGACAGGAAGCAGGGCCTGGGAGAGGGGAGAGAGAAATGAGAGAGAGGCAGCACCGGAACTCCCAAGAAGAGGTGAGAGCGAGGAGGAGGCCGGTTAGCAGCTGGGGCCCTGACACCCACTCCGTGTGGAGCTGAGGATGGGAATGCACGTGTGCATGCACATGTGTGGGCGGGTGTGTGTGTGTAAAACAAATAAGTGGAAAATGAATTTAATTATAAGGCACTTTTAATAGCTATTTATATTTAATCCTGCTAATTCTGTGTCTTGTGTAGCCAAACTGTAATTCTATTCTTCTTACTCATTTGCTAGTGAGACTGGAGACAGAGGGGAGAGGGAGACAGCCCCACAGGGAGGCAGCCAGTACCTCCCACCCTGAGGCTGGCTCTGGAAGTTGACCTTGAGGGCCAGGAGGAAGGGGTCACTGGGAAGGCTGTCCGAGGGAAAACGAGAACTGGCCCCAGCTCTGTCTCCAGGGCAATTCATCTGCTTGTGTCTACTCAGCACCTGGGGTCGGGGTAGGGGAGCCATGGAGAAAGCCCAGCCGCAGAGTCAGGCAGACCCAGGTTCAAATCCAAGGTAAGCCATGTGCCTTAACCTCAGAGAGGCTCACTTTCCCCATCTGTAGAGTGGGCATAATATAACCCTCCCAGGGCTGTTGGGAGGATTGAATTAGAGACAGCAGGCCTACTCTAGAGCTGGTGCCTACTAAATGCTTGTCCCTCTGCCCTCGTTATTCCCCTCACCAACCCCCAAGCTGGCACTTCTCTGGATGCTGTCAGATAGCCCTCAGCTCATCAGCAGAGAGAAGGTGATTGACTAACTTGATGGCCAATGAATGGCTGGGGTCCTGCCCGTTTTTCAGATGACCCCTTAGGGATGGCTGGGGACCTGGGGGTGTGGAGTGGGTTGAGGGTGGTCTTGTGGCAGGACCCAGAGGTGCTAGAGCAGCCGCACTGGGCAGCGACAAGGAGGTCTACCCAGCGGCTATGGGAGGGGGCGAGGAGGGGATCTTCCTAAGGAGGGACCCCAGACCTGGCTAGCATAGGTGCACTGTAAATGGTAGCTTTGAAGGAATGAGGCAGGAGTTAGAGATCCCTGCTCCAGGCCGCACTCTACTGTGAAGACTCTGGGCAGGCTGGCCGCTCCCTCTGTTTTGTCGTCTGGGCCATGAGGCCAGGATGTGGAAGAACTGAATGAGAAAACCCAGAAAGAGCTTCAAGGAGACTTAGGGTCCAGAGATGGGCCTGTGGAGGGGTGCTCACTGGGGCCCCACCCAGGGGATGGCATTGTGCTTGGTTTCTGGCCGTGCTGGTCAGGCTGAAGCCAGGGCCTCAGAGGAGCCCTGGAGTGGACCAGGCAGGTGATGCAGGGCCCAGACCTCCCTTCAGGACCCCCAGGGGAAATTGGGCTGGGGCTGGGGGCCATGGCCTTGTCCTGGAGTAGGGCTAGTGGGAGTACAGGGCAGGGACCTGGCCTTTTTCCACCCATTGCTTCTTCCTGTGCCCTCCTGATTCTGCTCACTGTGCCTGAGCCCTCCTCTGGTGCAGCCGCCGCAAGGTTTCAGGACCTCCCGGAGGGCTGGGCTCTGTAGGAAGTCAAGCTGGGTGGCTGCACCCAGAGGCAGAGGGGGTGACCCTGAGAGCTGACCCTGAGCCAGGCTCTGAGCCGGGCTTCTTCCAGATCTCTCATGGAATCCCTGCAGGGAAGTTGCAAGGTGGGTGTTACTCTCTCCATTTTAAAGGTGGGGAAACTGAGGCCCAGAGAGCCTAAGGGACATGATTAGAATTTGGGTCACCTGATTCCAAAGATGGTTCCTTTTCCTCAGTGGTAAACTCTGGTGGCCCCCGGGTTGGGGTGGGGGGTGTGGCATATCCAGAGGGTGGGGTAGTGTGGTAAGTACTGCCTCACTAGGAGAGCTCAGAATGCCTGGTGCTGAGGAGGGTTTGAGTCCTGATTTTCACACCCCAGGGCCCCCCCAAAGGCTCTGAGGCCCTGCAGGGCTGAAGGTGGTGGCCAGCAGCTCATCCTGCCAGAGCAAGGCTTGGGGAGGCAGCCATGACCCCTGTCTGGATTCGTGGAAGAGAGGGAGCTTGGCTCTGGGCTCTGCCACATCTGGGTCCAAATCTGAGCTCTGACACCTACCTGCTGAGTGACCTCCGGCTAGCCACTTGATCCCTGAGCCTCGGTTTCGCCACCAACGTCTGGCACATGGTAGGTGCTCAGTGTCACCCACCTTCCTTGTCCCGCCACCCACTTCCTCTGCTGACGCATGGAGGTGGGTAATGACTGACAGTACGATTTCTCTCCAGGATATTTTCACTTTAATAGGAGACTTTAATGCCTCTGAACCCCAGTGGAACGATGTTTCCCTTTAACGGTGACATTTCAGGTGTGGCGGCAGCTGGGGGGAGGTGCAGGCTGGGGATCGCCTGGTTCCTGTGAGGGGTGCAGCCTCGCCCACTGGCCTTCTCCTGCCCCTCCCCCATGGCTCCCCTGCTGTGTTCACAGGCAGGTCAGCGTCTCGTTAATGTGATTGACGGATTTGTTCTGAGCGGAGCGCGCTTGCTCATCAGCTCAGTAAGAGCCCAGCCTGGGAATCAGCCCGCCTTCTGATGCAGGCAGGGCCAGCCTGACCTCTGTTCTTCTAGGAAGTGAGGGGTCACCCAACAGGGAATAATTAACAGGCACACAGGGGGAGTGAGTAACCTGTGGGAGGGAACGTGGGGGGGGTCCAGTCCTTGGGAAGAGTCTCCAGGGATGGGTCTTATCTGGTCATTAACACAGATGCCCAGGACCTGCCTAGGCTCCCACTCTGACTGGTGTCTCCTCATCCACTTGGTACTACCAGAAGTGCCCCTGAGCCCAGGGTGCCTGCCATGGCAAAGCCATGTTGTAAGGGGTAGAGGAAGGGGACAGAGAGACAGAGGGATCTAGGACTGGTGCTCTGGAGGAGCAGTCCTGGGTCTGGAGAGGGGGTGATCAGTGACTTTTTGAGGACTTAGCAGAGCTTGAAGGCAGGGAAGTTTGGAGAGGTCCCAGGAAAGTGTGCAGTCTACGGGAGAGGCCACATGGGCTGAGACCGGAGGCCCAGGTTCTAGTCCAGGTTTTGCAGTTGGCTCCCTGTGTGACCTTGGGTAACTTCCTGCTCTTTCTGAGCCTCAGTTTTCCCATCTGTGCAATGGGAGTTTTGGTCTGGATGAGCTAATCTCCAGACCTCTTCTGCCCCTCCATATCTGATTCTAGGGTATCTTCGGGAAGGGGCTGAGCCCTGGGGGTAGGGCAGGGAGGTGGGCCCAGAGCACAAAGAGCTGGGGAGGGGTCAGGGCCGTACGTGTGTGCTGCCATCTGCTGTGGCTGGCACATTCATTAAGCATCTCTAAGATGGATACAGCCCCCCAGTTCACCCGTCGCATGAGCCCCAGGATTTATTTCTCCCTGAATGGTGTCATCCATCATGTTAACTTTGCTGCCAGTGGGTGCTGCTGGCTCTTGCCTGAGCCTCCTGCAGGGTAGGATGCCTTCTTATCCTCCAGACAGGGCTCGCCTCCCCCCAGCCCCACTCCTGCACTTGACTGCCCTTTACCCATGTGGCATGTGGGCAATTCTGTACTCTAGGTCTGCTCCAGTCCCCAGCCAGACTGCAGGTTCAGGATACTGAAAGGGGTGTCAGGGCAATCAGGCCTGGCTTCTTGGAGGAGGTGGCAGTACTGGTTTTGGACCTGAAGAAGTAGCTGAGCAGGAATTGGCCAGGTGGAGAGAAGAGTGGGTTGGCATTAGAGTTGGGGTGGGAGGCCATGGACCCAAGTTGGGGAGGTCCCTCACTCACACCCATGTTCCTTATGGAGGGTGCCCAGGCAGTGCTTGTGGTCCAGTTCTTGTAATCTCCTGTTCTTTCAGGCTCAGGTGGCTCAGGGACCATCAGGTGACCCCACAATGGCATCCATTCAGACAGTAGAGGCATGTGGTGTATGGCACTTTCTGCCCCCAACCAGCTCAGTGACCTGGGACAAGCTACTTTGTCTTTTTAAGCCTTAATCCTGGAGGGATCAGCAGGTTTCACTGCAGAGTGGGGATTTGAGGTGGGCTCCAGAGAGTGAATAGGAATTCAGCAGGTAGAGACAGGTTGGGGTGGCAGTGATTCTAGACTGTGGTGGGATGCCTGGAACTGTGCTGAGGGCCTCTGCTGGGGACAGCTTCTTGACCATGGTGCAATGGTTAAGGCACAGGCTCTGGAGCCAGGCTGCCCCTCTGTGAATCATGCCTGCACACTTACTAGCTCTGTGACCTTTGGTGAGGCCTTAAACCTCTCTGTGTCTTGGTTTCCTCCAAGAAAAGGGGATACTGATAGCACCTACTTCGTAGCGTTGTTGTGTTGATTAAATGAGCTTATACATGTAAAGTCATAGAATGATGCTGAGTACATAGTACCTGTTTAATAAAAGGTGCTATTTGTATTCTTGCTGAGCCTCAGAGAGACTAGGGGACTTGCCCACGGACACACAGCTTGTGATGAAGGTTCAGGATCTAGACCAATGCCCACTTATTTCTAAAGCTCTGCTCTTTCCTCACTCTCAGCATTGCTGGTGTCCGCCCGAGGTGCCTGGTGTACAACCAGCGTCCAGACCTCCCTTGAGGAGGTATTGGACCAGGCTCTGCCCATGCTGCGTTCTCTTCTGAGGCCTTCTGTCGCAAGACCTTGTTTGTCTCACTCACTGAGGACCCTCAGGGCCTGGCATACAGTAGGTGCTTAAGAAATACTTGTTGATTGGCTGGCTGACTGAACACATGAAAGCAGGGCAGACCATCCAGCTGCTCCCTGGGCTCCCAGCACTCACTGCACAGGCTCCTCAGACCTCCACCTTTTGTGCCTGATTGGGAGGGTCCCCCAACTGGATCCCAGCAGCACCCCCCCCGCCCCCCCCGGTCCTTGCGGAGCCCACTCAGCTGCCCTCCTTGCTGTCCCTCTCCCCAGGAGCAGGCCTCAGCCCGGGGGCTCTGCATTCCATCCTGCACCCCACCCCCATCGCAGCAAATCTCAGCCTTCCTCCTGCATCCCTCTGTCCTCCACACTTGCTCGTTAACTTGAGAATAACTCCCGAACTTGATGTCTTTGCCTCTGCTTTTATATCAAGCTCTAATTTGACTGTCTAAAGGCTCTTAGAGGAGAGGGAAAAGAAAATCACCCCACTCTGTGCCCAGGGTAGATTCTGTCTTCAAGGCGAATGAGGCAAACCCTGCCAAGCCTCTTTAGACTGGGGCTCCTTAGCAAGGGCGTGGGGCACAGGCCTGAGGCCAGGAAGCCTCGGCTCTGATCCCCACCCCCAAGATTCTGTGCCCTCTCAGCCCCTCAGTTCCAGTGTAGGGGGTCGGGGTCGCGTTCCTCCCTTTCCAGAGGAGGTGTGGGCCCTGGGGCTCTCTGTCCTCTCCGCCTGGCCCCTGGGCTCCCCACAGGCCCACTCGCATGACCCTGGGCCTGGTGGAGGTGTGCTAGAGGTGGATGTGGCTGATGGAGGGAAGGAGCCCAGAGAGGAGAGGGGGTTGCCCAAATCCTCCAGCAAGACCCCTCCTGGCAGGATGAGGAGGATGCGGGGCATAGGGAGTTATTCAGGAGAGCCAAGGTGTACTCTTGCGCCCCCACCCCTCCCTGCCCTTTCTGTCAAGCATGCTCATTTCTCCCACCATCTGCACCAGAGAGTTTGGGGTGATGGGCTAGGGGTCCTGCCTGTGCACCACTGAGGGGTCCTTCTCCTTTCTCCCACCATGCCCCTTGTGAGCATCATGGGGGCCCGTGAAAATGAGCTGGCGGTGAGGGCAGGTGCCTCTTGTGTCTGGGACTCCCAGGATCTAAATGGTCATGCTGGCCCACACTTGGCCCCTAAGACTTCTTACACCTGCAGCCGTGTTCTGCTTACCTGCTGTGTGGCAGCGCCGTCTCTGCCGAAGGTGAAGCCGGCGCATGCCCTGGTCTCCTTGGAGCAGCCTGTCACCCACTGCAGTGTGGTTCCCCTGGGTGCCTCATGGCCTCAGCTCTCTGATGAGCTGGATAGATGTTATGATTCTGCAGATAATCTGACTTCTTCACGTTGTTGGGTTGGGAGCGGTGTTCTCTGTGGCTTCTACCCAGCCTAGGTTTCCCTGTCTGTAAGGGGGGATGCTGCCACCCCCCTCAGAGAGCTGCTGAGAGGTAGGTGAGCTGCTATGCCAGCTATCTACACCATGGCTCTGCGAGGCCCTGTCTGCTGTGACTCTGCCCCCAGAGGCCATGGGGAGAAGGTGCAGTGGCAGGCTGGGGCAGCTCTCGTGGGGCTGGTCAGGGAGGCTGGGGGTGGGGGCTGCTCAGAGACTTAGGAGAGAATGTTCAGCCCCACACATGTCCACTGCAGCTTCTCTGGCCTGGCCTGAGCTGGGCTTGGGGGCTTAACTGGGTAGGTTAGCTCCCCTGGAGCAGCCCCTCTGCCCAGCGCCTCATTTTGCCAGTAAGTGGATGAAGACCCCTCTCCTCTGCTTGGATGGGTCCGTGGAGCTACTGGGCACAGGGAATGATGCCCAGCATTTCCACCTGCCTGATATTCGAGGCTCTGCCCACTGAGTATGGCTCAAGCTCCTCTCACTCCTCTCCCCGACCAGACTCTCTCTCCCTCCATCCAAACCCCAATTTCCTCTCGACCCTTCTGCTTTCTGGGTTCAGCTGAGGTCTTGGGAAGCCTCGTGTTTGGACATTCCGGGCAAGGCTTCCCTGGTCTGTGTGGGGACCAGGGCTTTGGCCCCCAGCAGCAGGGCAGGGCTGGTTACACTGAACTTCCTGTACCTCCAGGTGTCCCTGAGGCCGGCAGAGCCCACAGCCCCAGGGGGCCACATCAGGGAAGCTGAAGGAGGCCACTTGCCCGCAGAACCACAAGGTCAGGCTGGACCTTTCTTCTCACTGGCAGTGGTGGGCCCTGGGAAGAGCAGCCGGCCACAGTGTGGTCTGTGGGGCCTGTTGCCTGCCCCTCCTTGGGCCAAGCCCTGTTTCTGGGGCTGCTCTGGGGGCTACTGAGGCCTAGGCTGAGGGCCCTGGGGGGATGCCAGGGGCCTTCTTAGGCAAGAACCCTTAGCTTCTGCTGTATTCTCAACCCAAGGGGCTGAGAGGAAGTCGCGCCTCAGGGCCCCAAAGTGGAGGACTGAAAACCTGAGACCGGCCAGGGCAGGTCCCAGGAATTTCCTACAGTAGCCTCTTAGGACATTGTGGTAGGTGGGGAGGGAGTTGGTTCCTTCAAGGCTCAGGCTTGGGTGGGCTGACCCACGTTCCCAGGAGCCCAGCCAGGCCAGAATCCCTGGGGGGCAGAGAAGCACATCTAGGGGAGGCACTTCTGGGGCCTTGCCCAGGATGTCCCCTGCCTGGAATGTCTTTCCTAGCCCAGCAAATGTCTCCTTCTCAGAGAGCCACTTCAGGGGTCTCTTGTCTCCCCAGCCCAGGTTTGCGCTCCTCCTCCAGGATCCCATGGCCCTTCCACAGGCCACGTGGTGTGGTAGCTGCCTGCCTTCTGGCCCATGAGCTCTTCTGGCGGAGAGGGTGTTAGTGGACAGCGACTGCTTCAGGGCACCAGGGAGGCTACTGCCACCTTTGAACAGCATCCTCCCTGCCACTGTTGCCTGGCTGCAGAGCCTAGCAGAAGCATCAGCTGTCTCTGAGCCCAAGTTTCCCCCTCTCCAACTTGACTTCTTGGGAGCTGCAGGTTAGAGATCAGCCTAGGCAGGCCTCAGTCTTCCAGTGCTCACTTCCTTAGGCCTTTCCTGAGCTCTGTCCCTGCTGCCCTGGACCCCCTCCTCCATTGTCCAAATCTATTTATTCAGAGCCCCAGCCTGCTTCTTCAGGAAGCTCTCCCTGATGTCTTCAGCCCTCACTGATCTGAGTCTAAGTGTTCTGATGGTGTCCCCGGATGCTTCTTTCTCCTTGGCACACACTTCTATCTCTGTGTGGGGCTCCAGCTACACAGACTGATCGACATGGCCTGTGCTGCTGGATAGCACAGGCCCGTGTAGTCTGTGCTGCTGTGGGAGCCCACAGGGAGCTGCAACTCCTGCCCTGGGGCCAAGGAGGCAAGATTTGAGCTGCATCTTGAAGAGGGAGGCTGGAGATGAGGAGGTCTTGGGGACAGAGGTCAGCTTAGGAAGGGCCTTGAATGCCAGGTAAGGAATCATGGGATTTTACAGGCAGTGAGCACCAGGGGAGAGGCCCCAGACTGAGTGGCATGTTCATGAGAGCAGATGCTCCCAATAATGCCTGGAGCCTTCCACCCATGCCCCCTGCCTGGTGGTCCCCTGCTTGTCTTGCAGATCTCTGCTCCAAGGACACTTCCTCAGGGAAGCCCTCCCTGATTCCTGTCCATACTCTCAGGGCACCCGATCTTTCCTTTAAAGCCCTCATCCCAGTGCAACGCCCCCCTCCCCCCACCCCAGTGTGACCACTGATTGTCCACCAGGCTTCAAGGCCACTGAGGGCATGAATCAGAAGGGTTTGATTGCCCCCTGGGTCCCTGGCTCCCAGCCCAGTGTCTAGCACTGAGTAGATGCTCAATAAATGTTGATTGACTATATGAATGCATACAGGGCACACAGCCCATGAACACCAGGCTGGAGGGGCTGCAGGCTGAGGTGGGTGCTAACGCGAGGAGGAACAGACCTCCGTGAGGTGGCAGCAGAGCCTGGGTCCTGGTCAGAGCTGTGCCCCTTTTTGTGTCATCAGGCGGCTCTTTAAAGAGGGGTTTGCTGGAACAAAAGCCATCTCTGGCAGCGCCTCCATGGGCGGGCCTGGTCCTGCCAGCTCTCTTCGGAAATGCTTTGAGAACAGGTGGACCAAGCCAGCTTGTCACCCCTGGGCTGGCTGGTGACTCTGGGGAGCGGGGGCGGCCCTGGGGGCAGGGGCTGTGGGAGGCAGGGCAACTCGTAGATGCAGCCCTGACTTCAATGAAATTATTTTTAAAACCTGCAAGAGAAAGGGGATATTTTTAACCTTTGTTCCATCAAGGCATCCCAAGGGAAAAAGAGGGGGAAGGAGGCAGATGGAGAGCTGGGAGAGGGGCATGAGCAGGGCCATGGGCTTCCAATGGGGGTAGCCCCAGAGAGCCCTGAGGACAAGCTTTTTTGTCCCCAGCTCTTTTAAATTTTTTAAAAGCTCCAAGCAGCAAGAGGGACAGTGGAGTTCATTATATCGAGTTATCTTCTCTGTTTCAGGCAAAGATCAATCTTCCGAGTCTTGTAGCTCCGAGGGGGGAGGGGAAGAGAAAGAAACAAGAGGCGAAGGGAGAAAACTCCCTGGACCAATTTCCGCTGGCTAACATGATTACTTGGCTGCCTGGCAGCTGCGCCAGTTGTTGGCAGGCATCCTGGCCCCCTGCCAGTTGTGCTCAGTTGCTGGCTGCCCCCCGAGGCTCCCTCCTGCATGGGACAGGTTGGCAGGTGTGAGAGCCCTAGACCGCGCCCCCCCCACCCCGGGGGGCAGGGCTGCTGGGCCTGGCATTCCAGGGAGGCCCCAGGCCCCACTGCTCTCCAGTGTGCATCTGTCCCTCCAGCCGCCTATCTCAACCTGTCCTCACCTCCCTGCCTTTGCCCAGAGGCTCCTGCCCTGCTGGGTGTGCCCTCCACCTCCTTCCCTCTTCTTCAGATGGGGGTAGTTTGTGTAGGGAATAGGAGCACAGCCTTTGGAGCCAGATAGAGCTGGCTCTGCCTATTCCTTCCTTCCTTCCTGCCACAAATATTTACTGAGCATCCACCACGTACCGAGCATGGTGCATAGTATAGAGGCAGATGCAGAGCCGGGCAAGATGGACCCGTTCCTCCCTGCCTCACAGAGTTTATGTTATGATGAGGAGACACATGAGAAACAAGGACACAAACAGACAAGCAGGATGATGTCAGGTGGGGATAAAGACTCTGACAAATGGGAGTGACTGGGGTGCGTGGGGCATTTGACCTCGGGTGCCCAGGGAAGGTAAAGGAGGTCCCATTGGAACAGAAGAATAGGAGAGTCTGGGGAAAGCGGTCAGGCTGATGAGGACCATGGACAGAGGCCCTGAGTCCGGCCAGCAGGGAGAGGGCGGATTGTGGTGGAAGGTGAGCGCTGAGCAGCAGGCAGGCTTTGAGGAGTTTGGACTTGATTCTCTCTGCCGTGGTTGCTTATGGCAGGGTACTGACAGCATCTGATTTGTACCATTATGTGGCTGCTGTGATAGTTTGAGGCCAGGGTGGGAGCAGGGAGCTGGCGAGGGCAGAAGATGCCAGGGCGGCAGCAGGTTCTGGGTGTGTGTCGGGTAGAGCTGACAGAATTTGCTGGTGGCTTGGGTGTGGGGTGAGGAGAATAGGAGTCAGGGCTGAGGGAGATGTAATTTTGGTCATAAAAATTAAGAGTTCTGTTTTGGACAGGTCTGTTAGATGAGCAAGTGGAGATGACACATAGGCCTGTGGATACGCACAGCTGGTGCTCAGGAGAGAGCTGGGGCTGGAGAGAGAGCTCGGGGGGCATGGCTGCGATTTAAAGCCACACGACCAACCTGGCGAGACCAGCCAAGGACTGTGCAGACAGCAGAGAGAAGTGAGCCTCTGGATGTTTGGAGGGAGGTGAGGCACGAGGGGAGGAAGGCGTGGGAGGACAACCAGGAGAGGCTGAATCCTGGGAGCCCAGAGATAAAGTGTTTCCTGACGGAGGAAGCAGCCAGTCATGTCAGAGAATGACCACTGGGTTTGGCAAAACTGAGGTTTCTGGGAACCTTGATCAGAGCGGTTTTTCAGGGTGGTAGGGATGGAAGCCCAACTAGAGAGGAGAGAGGGAGAATGGGAGGTGAGAGAGTGGAGACTGAGATGCTGAGGAGAGACAGCTCTTGAGTTTTGCTATAAAAGAGAGCAGAAAAATGGATGGGCATGTGGCGTCAAGAAATATCCCTCCCTCCCTTCCTTCATGATACTGAGGCAAACTGATATGCTCTTTCCTAGCTGCGTGACCTTGGTCAAGCAGCTTAACCTCTCTGAGACTCAGTTCCACATCTGCAAAATGGAGATGACAACCCAGATGTTGCTGAATCTGGCGCTTACTGCACACAGTAAATGGGAATTGTTCTTAAGTAGGTGTTCACAGGGGAAAATGGGCAGCTGGGCATTGGTAAAGACATTTTTTGGAGGACAATCTGGCAGTGAGTATCAAAATTTAAGATATGTTTACCCTTTGACCTACCCTTTGGACATACTTGCACATGTGCACAAAGAGGCAGGATACTGTTTTCCAGCAATACCTGAAATAAAAAATTGGAACCCCCTGAGCACTCATCTGGGGGGTCTGGTTAAACAGGTGAGGGTAAGCCCCCATGCAGCTCCTCGGTGCAGCACCCTGTCAAGAGCACAGACGCTGGCACCTCATGGCTCAGCCGCTCCTGGCTGGGTGTCCTTGGGCAGGATGCTAATGACTGCGTTGCACTTCCGTTTTCTCATCTGCAAAACTAGGATGACAGCAGCACCCAGCTTAGGGCCATTGTGAACATTAGAGGGTTAATGCACACACCGCTCGACCCTGGCAAGCAGTAGGCGCTCAGTGAGGACGGCAGCGATTACTGTTGTCTTTGTGTATGGACAGGGAGAGGTCCCCACTTGACTGTTAAGTGAGGACCACAGTCACACACCTGCACAGAAGCTATGCCCCTGGTGTCTAACCCCATGTGTCTGTATGCACACACATGTGCACCTTTATGCATGGGTGTGCAGAAGCCCAGTGAGAGTCTCACCCTGAAGGGCAGTCAGGACTCTGGAGATAGGATCCGGAGTGAGCGTTTGCTCTCCAGACCTCTGCCATCAGAGCTCCTAACAGGAGGGAGCTGGCATGAATTACCTGTGTAAGAATAAAACTGCAATGTGTGAAAATGGTAATGTAGGTCTTCACCTCCTCCAGGAAGCCTTTTCTGACTGCACAGCCCGCTCCTATCAGATTTCCTTGGTGGTTAGAAATTTCCTGCTGTGGCTGCTTTGAGTCAGATGTGTGTGCACGCACGTGCATGCGTGTGTGTGTGTGTCTTCCCAATTAGCCTGTGAACTCCTTGAGGGTGTGGGCCATGCACTTTGCTGGCCAGACACATCTAGACCAGCAGTTCTCAAAGTGTGATGCACCACCTGGGAACTTGTTAGAAATACAGATTCTCAGGCCTCACCCTGGACCTGCTGACTCAGAAACCCTGGGAATGGAGCCCAGCAAGCTGTGTTTGCACAAGCCTTCCAGGTGACTCTTGATGCACCTGCTGGTACTGATGGGGAAATCAAGGCACAGTGAGGGGAAAGGGCTGGCCTGGGGTCACAGAGTGAACCAGTGACAAAGCTGAGATGATCCAGGTCAAGGTCCTAGTCGGTGGTGAAGGAGAGGAACTGGATGCTCTTTTCTGGCCACCACATCTGACCCCAGAAGGAAGGATTTGAGGAACAGTGCTGTGCGTCCAGGGGCCAGAGAACTCCCGCTCCTCCTGCCATGGGCAGGTGTGGGTGAATGGGGGCAGCTGCTCTGTCTGGGGTGCACGCCCCTCAGGGCCCACGCGGAGCTATGGGCCTGTGGCAGGGCGCCTCCTGGATGACTGTGTCCCTCCTGTGGCCAACCGGGCAGCTGCAGCCCCGGGGCTTGCTTTACGGAAAGTGCATTCTTGACTGTGGGTGCATCTGGTGTCCTTGGGCTCCCAGAGGGCAGGGGCCAGGTCTCCTCCTGGTCTGCCTGCCCCAGGGCTGCGGGCATAGGCTTCGGTGGGGTTGGCTGCAGGACGGGTCCCGTGGGTGAGGAGTCTGTGGGCCTCGTTCAGGTGTTATCTCACCTCTTCCCTGCTATCTCTCTGCAGGTGTCCCTCTGAAGAGCCCCTGAGCCCACTGGCACCCCTGGGAGGTAAGCAGGCGCTGTCTCGGTTGGTGACCGCGCGTGTGTGTGCAGGGCAGGTTGCAGGGGTGTCGTCTTCCTCTGCTCAGCCCTCTCTCTGCCCCACCCCTTTCTCCTCTCCCATCTTCTGGAACCCACGTTTGCCTTCCTCTGGCCATGCTCCTGGGGGTGCTGTTGAGTCCCAGGGTGAAAAAGGGGGTGGGAGGGCTTGGGAATCAGCTTGCAGGAGGAAGAGAGGAGGGCGGCTTCTTGGTCTGACAGGATCAGGGTTATGGGTGCCGGGGGGCTCCTGGGGAGCAGCTTTTGGGGTCCTGGGGGTACCTGGCCCAGGCACCAGCCAGGAGTGAGGCTCAGGGGTCCTGGAGGCCCCTCGTTAAGCAGGGGGCAGAGCTGTGGGCTGTTGGGGGCAGGCCAGGGCATCAGCTGAGGCTGCAGTGCTCTAGGTGGTTGGTCTGGGCCTCAGGGGCCTGGCTGTGCTCTGCGATGAGTCAGTGTTCGCGGGACGTGATTCCCGTGCTGGAAAACACAGTTCAATGAGGGGCTGCAAGGCCAGGCCCCAGCAGGTTTGGGAGCAGACACTTTTCCCTCCCCCGGCTTCCTGTGTCTTCTCGGACTTGAGTTCCAAGGAGGGCTTTGCTGAGTGGACGATTTCTAGGAGGGCTTCTGGCTTTAATTTGGCGTCGGGGGCCCAAGTGTGTCTGCTGAGTCAGCCTCACCTCCATGCACAGGAGGGAGTGGAGGGGTGTGGAGGGGGAGGTGACACTGTTAGCAGCAGCAGGTGGGATGCAGGGGGCGCTTGAGGATGGGGCTACTGGTCTTGCACCCTTGTCCGGTCCTCCACCCCTGTCTGGCCTAACCCTGCCACACAGCACACAGCAGGGCTGACTGAGATGACGAGTTGGAGTTTTGCTTCTCCCCTGTCTGTGTTATCCACTCCCCTGTGTTTCTTCATGTGTAACAGGGAGCTCCTCACAGTGCATCCTTCTGGATGTTGTAGTGTGTGGAGAAGGCCAAGTTCAGAGCCTGGCACACAGTTGGTGCTCAATAAATGTTAAAACACACATCAGTTACTTTGCCTTGTGGACTGAGTTCCGCAGGCACAGAGCCTGGGGTGAGACATGGGGTGGGACTGGTTATTGGGAAGAGTCTGCAGGACTCTGGGGAACAAAGAAGAGCAGCCCTCTGCAGCTCAGACACCCCTGCAAAGGCCAGCGCAGCCTCCCTGCCATTCTATCAAGGAGCAACTGCCTCCAGTGGATCCAATCCAGGCAGACTTCCTGGAGGAGGGTTGTTCATTCTTATTAATTTGCCATGGTTGATCGCCTCATTTAAGTCTACAAGAAACTTTTCTCACACTTTAATTAGCTCATTAATCTTAACAACATAACCCGTGAGATGGAGCAGTTTGTTCCCTTCCTAGAGGTGGGATGCTGAGGCTGAGAGGGTGAGGATGGACCCTGGTGGCTGAAGTAGGATTCGGCCCAGGTTCCCTCTCCAGGCCCCACAGTCTACCCATCACTGCCCACTACCCTGCACATTACCTCCCAGTTTGGAGCCTCCCAAGGGGAGGGGCATGGTTGGAGCCTACACCCTTGGTCACTACGTCCCCTGGCCAGGCCCCAGGAGCTAGAGTCTGTCCCCAGAGAAGCCATGGCATGGGGGATGGGAGCAGGAGGCTGCACTAAGTCAGTGGGGATGCGCTGTCTGGACCAGGCCATAGTCCACAGGGATGGGGCCGCTGGGTGGCTTGGGGCACACCCACCCTTCCTGTACATGACCCACTTCACTCTCCTCCATGCCTGCACGCTGAGAGCCCCTCTGATCGGAGTTTGTCCCCTCCTAGAAGCTACCCCACAGTGACTGCCCTCAGCTGCCCTCCCCAGCCCGCCACCCCTTGGGCACCCAAGCAGGCCCCCGCCCCATTTGTTTCAGCAAGTGCAAGCTCCCGGCGCTTGTCCCAGACCCTGCGGAGCTGTGGCAGTGTGGGGTGGCTGCTTCACTTCAGGAGGGCCTGGAAACAGGCAGGAGGGTGGGCAAGCGACTCTGGTGGGGGGCCCACAGATGCAGGAATCAGCAGCAGGGATGCTGTTCCGGGGCAGAGCTGGGAAGGGGCAGGTTCAAGTCCACAAGGCTGAAGCTGAAGCACACCTGGATCCAGCATCTGATGTGCATGCGATTATTTATGACTCATGGGATGGCCCCGTGGAATCTCTGGAATAGAAGAGACTGTGGTGGATCAGAGCCCGTGTGGGTCAGAGTGTCATGGGGAGCCTGCAGGGAGGCATTATAGAAGTCTGAGAGCCATGGTTACAACAGTAGCATCTGTCAGAGGGCAGGAGGAGCCGCAGGTCGCACCGGGACGCGGGCTCCCGGCTCCGCCTGCAGTCCAGGCTCTCAGCCTCGGCGGACGCCCTGCCTCAGGTGAAGCCCCATGTGGGCACCAAGGGGCGGACACCTGTCTGAGAGAACCAGGAGTTTGAGGGACACTCCAGAAGGGGCCTGGGCCCACGCAGCATGGCCCAGGAGGCCTGGAGAGAGGGTCTCGCCTGAATTGGTGCGCTTGCCCCGACCCCATCATCGCTGCCAGAGTTCTGTGGCCTGACTTTCCGAGTGCGCCAGAGACACTGACCCAAGCTGGGACCGCCCCATTTCTCACACAGGAGAATGATGGGGCTGGGTGTCAGGCCTGTGCCCTAAGGGACATCCTATTCTTGGGGACATCTTCTTCTTGGAGACTCACTTTTCAGCTTTAAAGGTCAGAGGGTATAAGCCTCAAACACTGCTTTGTGACTTTGATTTTCACCTCAGCCCAGCAGAGAAGGGAGATCCCATTGCCCTCTCCTCTGTCCCACCAGACTTCTGGTCCTGGGCATTTCTGAGGTGCTGGAGCTGGGGGGACTTAGCAGAAAAGTATAAAGAGGTCAAATTCTGAGCCAGACCATCTGGCTTCACCACTTGTGAGCTGTGTGACTTCAAGTAAGTTTCCTAATCTCTCTATGCTTCCGTTTCCTCATCTGTAAAATGGGCACAACAGTTGCTTCCTCGTAAGGATGTTAAGATTAGATGAGATGATGCACGAGAAGCCTTTCACCATGGCCTGGCATGTGGGGAGGGCCCTGTCAATGGAGCTATTCTTATCGCCAGGGTTGGTGGCTGGTTGCCGT
>NW_025796915.1:1424186-1435229 GCF_021613505.1 Equus quagga | reverse complement strand
TGTCAATGGAGCTATTCTTATCGCCAGGGTTGGTGGCTGGTTGCCGTCATGGGGGGGGGGGGGGGGGCGGTGTGTGGCAGAGCCAGCTCAGGCTGAAGCCAGCGGGATTTGGGTCTCTGTGCTCCAGTCCCTGTGGTTGTGGTTGGGAGGCGGCTCTGGCTTCTTTCCTGCTGCCTCCCTCTGGCTGTCAGTTCCTGAGGGCTGCCAGGCGCATCGCTGGGTGTGAGGCTGGAGGGCGCTTTCCCTGCTCTGGTGCCTGGGGCTCTTGGCCGCCAGCGTTGAGGTGGGCACAGAGGGTGAAATCTCGGAGCTGTGGGGAAATAGGGAGGCTGCTTTCACGGGGTGCAGGGAGGCAGAGGTAGGGCCAGGAGGAGAGCAGAGGAGGAGAAGGAGGGGCACCTGGCTCAGGCTCATCACACATGTGACATCACTTGTTCCTCCTACAGGAGGGGATAGTGTCAGCCTTGTTTCCACCTGGGGAACAGGCCCATAGAGGGAAGTCGAAGAAGAGGCAGAGCTGGGATTGACCCCACCTGTGTCCTATGCCCTGGGGTCAGGGGGTGGCTGCAGGGCGCCAGGAATGGGTGGGCTCTAGCGCCAGGCTCTGGCTGTCCCGGGCAGTGGTCGTGCATGCTCCCGGATGTACGAGACTGTGCGTGTGCGGCTGTGCGCCGATGTCTGCCCCCCTCAGCAGCAAGCCTTCTGGGAAAGGAGGGCAGTGGGGCGGCTCTCCACTGCCTCCTACAGGATTGGTACCTGGGGGTGGCTTCCACATTGGAGCCTAGTGCCTGGGCTTCGCCTATTCTCCCACACTCTTGGGAACCACTCCCCTGACTCTGTCCAGCTGCCCACCCAGCCTGCCTTCCAAGAAGGAGGGGTGCCCAGGGCTGCAAGGTGCTCTGGGATAATAAAAATAATTAGTGGCTAAGATATTGTATGCCAAGCGTGGGTAGGTGATCATTTTTCTGTTATGTCCTTTCTATTATTGAGGAAATTGCGGCCAGAGGGGGATAGTGACCTGCCCAAGGTCACACAGCTAGGCAGTTGCGGGGCAAGATTCTGACCCGAGTGGTGGGGTGGGGCTGGCAGGGCCCAGCTCTGGTTTTGCTCAGTGGGTGATCCCCTCAAGGCCCTGAGGAGCCAGGCCTGAGGGAAGCATCTGATACACATCACCTCAGCTGAACCTGCTGGCAGGTTCTTACTGTTCCCATGTTACAGATGTGGAAGCTGAGGCTCAGAAGTAGCACAGGCCACTCTGATGTCAAAGTCCTGCCTTATCCTCCTGCCCTGCTACCCCAAAGTGTCTGGTGACCCCCTTTGCCTGCTTGTCCCCTCATTGCTACATGTGGAGTAAATGTGTCCCACCCCTCCAACTCCCCACACCCCAGGCCTGATGCCTGCTTATGCAGCTGGAAGGATGGGGAGAGCCTGTCCTGGGCCAGTCCAGACACAGAAGGACAGAAGGTTGGGGACAGGGACTGGGCTCTTGTCTCAGGCAGGATGTCATGTTGAGCCCCCCACCCCCACAATGTCCTTTCTGCCACCTAAGGCAGTATGAGTAGTTGTTAAGAACTGGCTGTGGCATCTCACAGCCTGGTGTGCATCCCAGCTGTAGCACCTACCCGCTGTGTGACCTTTGACGTGTTGTTTAAACTCTCTGGGCCTCAGTTTTCTCATCTGGAAAAGGGAAAATGGTAGCAGGCCCTCTGGCAAGGCTGTTAGAGGGTTAACTGGAGGCTTTGTGCTGTGCTAGGAGTGGTGCCCAGCACACAGCAGGCACTTGGTACATTCCCGTTATAGCCGTCAGTGTCATTATTAGGCTATACAATGTTCCAGGAGGAGAGCAGGGCCCTCCCAGCTCCTGTGTGCAGCTGGAGGCCAGAGTCAAGAGGAACAGTGCTGGAGCCTGCCTCGACTTACCCCCTCTCCCTTCCCCAGGCCTCAGGCCCTGAGTCCTCCATTACCTGGGGAGGAGGCATGGGTGGGGTTTTCCCCACCATTTTACGTGTTATCTATTTATACTCACCTTATTCCATCAAGTGTTTGTGAGAGCTTCCAAGCAGATGTGACACCAAGATAGATATAATCCAGGGCAGGGAAGATAAGATGGGGAAGAAGGGAAGAAAAGGATTGGGGAATATCAGAACAGGGACACACAGGGCCTGATGTTGGGCTATTTGGCCCTGTGCTTCCTGGTGGTCAGAGTGAAGAGAGAAACCTCAGTTAGGAGACTCACACTGTCCTCCGGAGCAAAGCAGTACACGGTCCCTGGGAAGGAGGAGCTTCCAGGAGACTTTTGGCGGAATGGGACATGGCAGGCTTCCCCACACTTGTCAGGTGGGATCAGAGCAGCCACTGCCCTTCTGCCTATCCATCCCCTGGCAGTCTGGACAGTGGATCTGGGGTTCACATTGCAGTGGGGGTGGGGCAGAGAACCTGAAGTCCTTGGTTGGAGCTAAGGGGCCTCTAGGTGGGTTCAGTGTCATCTTGCCATTTGCACCTGGCACCTGGGCCCAGGGAGGCAGGACTTGGTGAGCGGGCACCAGAGCTGGGTCTGATCCTGCTGGGATCACCCTCATTCTCCAGTGCAGGGTTGGGCCCACCCTAGAGGTATAGTGAAAGGGCCCTCATAGACCATCTCTTTCAACCCTTTCATTTTACAGATGGAGAAACTGAGGCCCAGAGGGGTGTTTGAGTACCTATGTGTGCCAGGTGTTTTAAGGCCATCATTCACTTCATCCTTAACTGTGTCCTCTGGTGTGCATGAGGAAACCAAAGCTCAGAGAGGTTGAGTAACTTGCCTAGGGCCACACAGCTGGAAGGCTGAGGAGCCAGGAGATGTGTGATGCTCTCTCACCTCAAGGTCCAGGCTGGCCAAGATGGGGCTGCATCTGTCCAGCCATTCCTGCACCCCACAGAAGCCCATGATCTGGGGAATGGGTGTCAGATGCCTGATCTGGGTCAGGCGGGCTGGCCAGTTCCAGGCAGGAAGACCCTCTCCCTGCACGAGGCTGATGCTGGGGCACAGGGCAAGGATTGCCTGGACAGGACATGTGGGGTGGGCCCTGGGCCACAGCCCCTGATGGTTGTGCCTCCCTCAGCTCCCCAGCCCCTCAGCTCTGGATTCTCCTGTCCTGTGGGCTTGCACACCTGCAGGGCAGGGCTGAGGCCAGCTCTGCCCACTCTGCTCCTCTCCTCAAGAACTCTCAGTGTCTCCCCATTGCCTGAACACTGGCTGTGGCTCCCTGTGCCTGGCCTTCTGGCTTTTGGCCTTGAGCCTAGCTCAGTCCTTGGGGTTCCCCTGCACCCCCTCTCATAGCCCAACTCTGCAGCTGCTCGCTGGTCAGGGTATGCCAGCCTCACCCCCCCCCCCCCGCCCCCCTACTGGCCCCTGAGCTGCTCAAAGGCAGGACGGAGTCTTCCTTGCCTCCCTCCCAGCGCCGCCTGGGCTCCTGGGGCAGTGAGGGCTCCATAAAGCCTTGCAGAGAAGGAGGGTTAAAGCAGACAGACTTTCAACAATCATAGGGGATGGACTCTCTAGTTTGCAGAAGCTTGCATATACTAGGCTATGTCCAGACCTCAGAACAGCCCCATGAAATAGGACACCACTAGCTTACCAACAGCAAACCCAGCTAACGCTTCTACAGTGCCTGCTGCACGCCAGGCGCTGTTCCAGGAATTTCACAAATCCTTATTTATTTAATCTTCACCACAACCCATGAAGCTGTTTCTACAGAAGAAGAAACTGACACAGACAGGTTAAGTAACTTGCCCAAGGTAACACAGCCTGTAAGTGGCCACCTGGGGATTTGAACCCAAGCAGTCTGAATTCAACAGAAAGGGAAGGGGCCCACCATTCATTATGCTTCCTTTACATTCCAAGCATTGGGCACATGCTATCTCCTTGGCTCCTTTTGAAGGCAGGCAAGGGGGTAGTGTGACACCCATATTACAGATGAAGAAATGGGCTCAGACAGGATGAGGCCTGCCCGAGGTCACACAGCTGGGAGGAAGTGGACAACATGGGGTTCCCATTAGCTCCATCTGATCCCCAAGCTAGAGCTGGAGCTGCCCCTCGAGACCCCTCCCTGGCAGTTGGGAGGTGGGCAGAGTGAGGCGGGGAGAGCCCTCTTCCAGGTGTGGCCCTCATCCAGGGCCCAGCCTACAGCGAGGCCTTGGTCTCTGGCTGGCCCAGGGACTGGGCAGGCTCTGGGAGCGACTCAGGCAGGCTCCAGTGTAGCCCACCTGCCCTGAGCTGGGGGGCACATGGCGTGGCTGTGATAAATGGCCATGGCAGGCTGAGTACTAACCACATAGCCTGGGGGGCAGGAGAGGCGGCTGTCTGAAATGCCTGCCCCAAGGCCGCGTCTGTCCCCACTGGCCCAGTTGGATGAGCAGGGGAGGGGCACCCAGGGGCCATCTCTGCCGGCAGTTAGTTGGGGAGAGGGCCCAGCCTGAGGGAGGAGACAGCCCTGACCTGGGAGTCCTCCCTGAAGAAGCTTAGTTTGAGGTACATCCCCCTTTCCCCCATTTGTACATCTTCTTTGGAGAAATGGCTGTTGAAATCCCATGCCTGTTTTCTGATTGGATTATTTGATTTTTGGTGTTGAATTGTAACAATTCTTTATATATCCTGGATATTAACCCCTTATCAGATATATGTTTGCAAATATTTTCTCCTGTTCCCTAGGATGCCTTTTCCTCTGTTATTTCCTTTGCTCTGCAGAAGTTTGTAAGTTTGATGTAGTCCCATTTATCTCTTTTTGCTTTTTTTTGGGAGGAAGATTAGCTCTATGCTAACTACTGCCAATCCTCCTCTTTTTGCTGAGGAAGACTGGCCCTGAGCTAACATCCATGCCCATCTTCCTCTACATTATATGTGGGACACCTACCACAGCATGGCTTTTGCCAAGCGGTGCCATGTCCGCACCTGGGATCCGAACCTGCAAACCCTGGGCCACTGAGAAGCGGAATGTATGAACTTAACTGCTGCGCCACACTGGGCCGGCTCTCTTTTTGCTTTTGTTGCATGTGCTCTTGGTGTCACATCTAAGAGCACTGCCAATCCAATGCCATGAAGCTTTTCCCCTATGTTTTCTTCTAGGAGTTTTATAGTTTCAGGTCTTATGTTTAGATCTTTAATCCATTTGGAGTTCATTTTTGTGTGTGGTGTAAGACAAGGGTCCACCTTCATTCTTTTGCATGTGGACATCCAGCAGCTGAACAGAGGTTGTAGCAACAGCAAGCTCATTCTTTCCTGTGCCAAGTCTGTACATCCAGGTCCCCTGAGAACAGGACCCACGTCCTTCCCTCCTGGGGGCTGGCTGTTGCCGTGGCCCAGAGTCCTTCCTCCTCTGCTCTGTGGCAGCTGCTGCAGCCGGGCCAGGCAGGGCGGGGCTGCTGCCAAGGCAGGGGACCGCAGCCCCAGTGGGTGGTGTGAACCACTGCAGGGATGCAGGCTTCTGCCCTCCCCATCCCCAGGGTGACTGGGGCCTCTGAGTGGATTCAGGAGCTCCGTGATGGATTCAGGAGCTCCGTGATGGGGTAGACATGGTGCCCAGTGTCAGTCCACTCCGGAGGACTTGGGCAGGACCAATGGCCTGAAGAATTGGACACTGGTCTGTGGGAGGAAGGTCACCTTTGGTGCACTTCAGGGCTCTGGCCTCATCCTGCCCCAATCTTCTGCCACTTAGATGAAGGTGCAGTGCCCCTCCTCTGCCAGCGAGAGGCGGTTCGCAGTTTGGGTACTCAGCCACGGGAGGCTCTGGGCTAAAACCCACCAAACCAAATAGAATTTTAGATTTGGAAAGATGAAGTTCTGCACTTGAGCCCAAAAGTCAGTAGCCAGGGGATAGGCACAGGAGCCAGGCCGGGGCAGCGGCTCCCACATAAGCCCCGCGGTGTGTGCTGGAGCCCGCGGGCACACGTGTCTCTGAAGCCCACAGGGACATGTTCAGGAATTTTGCCAGCCACTTCTTCAGCACAGGCGTCCCAGATGCCTGGCTTTCCCAGGCCCAGCAGAGACAGGCTCCATCTCTGACCGGGCTGCTCATGGAGCCGGGGGGAGGGGGGGTTGGCGGGGGTTAACAGGCTCTGCCATTAGGTTTCTGTGGGACCCAGGAAGGCCTTTTCCCCTCCCTGGGCCTCAGTTTCTCCATCTGTAACATGGCGATTGTTTCCTTCTCACGGGAGAATTCTGAGAGTTAAACAAGATGGTGGATATGAATCCCTCTGTGCGGAGCCAGTCGTGCCATTACTCCTAGCTCTCCGGCTGGGGTTGCCCCGCGCCCTCTCAAGCCCGCGTGGGACAGGCCAGAGCAGGCCGCCCGAGCACCGCGTCCGGCCGTGCACGTGCATGCGCCTGCGGCCGGGGGCAGGGGATCGCCCTCCCCCAGCTCCTGCTCTGCGGGGCGGGCGCGGCCGGGCGCGGGCTTGTGCCCACTATATATAGCGTGCCGACGGCACGGCAGCTATTTCTGTGTTCTTCCTCCTACTGAGGCAAGGGGCGGGGCGAGAAAGTAGTCCATCTAAAAATATAAGCCGGGGAAGCAGCCGCGCGCCGAGCCCCGCCCCGAGCTGTCGCGTTCTCCGCCGCCCCCGCCCCGCTTACCTCGCGCCGCCCCGGTGCGTTTGGAACCTTCGGGACGCCGCCTCCTCCCGCTCCGGGCCGCCTGCCTCTCGTGCCTGCGGGTGGGTGCGGTGGGCCTGGGGCCGTCCCGCCCCATTTCGCGGGTGAAGAAACTGAGGCCTGCAGAGGGCTGGCTTCAGCCCCAGGCTCGTGCCGCGCCCGCCTGCGCCTCGGTGCCCCGCTGGCGGGCGGTGGGGGCCGGAGGACGGCGGCCGGCCGGTGCGTGCGGAGCGCTCGGGAGGCGGCCGCGGGGGCGCCGTGTCAGTGCGCACGTCCTCGCCGTCGCCCGCTCGCGAGTCCTCTTCTCCCGGGGCCCGCAGTCCTGGGCCCCATTTCCGGCGGCTCTGCTCCGTCCTGGGTAGCTTAAAAAATGTCTTTTCCCCCGGGAGCTTCCTGAGGGCAAGGGTGGTCCTTATCGGGTCTGCACCCTGTGCCCGGCGTCAGATCCCCTGCCTACCACAGCGGACAGTGGATGACAGGCGTTGTATTTAAATTCGCTGAGGAAGGTGGGACAGGTCTAAGGGTGATCCAGCACCTGCCTCAGGCCAGGCCCCGCTATATGGACATGATGCGGTGGGTGGGGTGTTGCAGTCCTCGTTGTAGCACTGGGAACCTGGAACTCAGAGAGGCTAAGCCATGGTTCCTGTGTCACACAGCTGGGCTGGTGGACCTGAAACAGGCTGCCCGACTCCCCTGGGCTCCCAAGTCTCCAGGTTGTAGGGCCTCTCACCTGCCCGTCTCTCCCTCTGGGCGCTGCGGGAGCCTCCAGGGGACGTGGGAAGGCTCAGCCCCGGAATTCCCCTTCCTGGTGCTGTACGTTGCCTGTCTCTGAATCCTGCCCTGTGAGGGGTCCCAGGCTTCCGAGGCCCCCTGGAGTGACAGTGTCCCCTCGGGGGTGGCGAACACCTGCTGGGAGCCTGTGTGATAGTTGGGTGTGAAAACGTCAGCCCACACGAAAGTGGAGAGACTGTTGAACCCCACGCTCCCTTCGTCGAGCATCAGCTCACGACCAGACTCGTTTCCTCTATACCCACCCACTCCAGCCACCACTGGGGTGTGTTGACACCGTATAATTTTATCCATAAATGTTTCAGTGTATGTCTCTAAAAGGTAAGGACCCTTTAAAACACAAAACTGTGATGCCATTACCACTCTTAACAATCAAATGTTCCCTGGCACTCGGTGTTTATTACCTGCCTTACTCTTCAAAATAGCCCTGAGATAGGAGTTAGCACTGCCATGTCACAGATGAGGAAACTTGAGGCCCAGAGAGGTTTGGTCCCTGGCCTCAGGTCACCACAGCTGGTAAGAGGCCAAGAGCTGGGCCAGCTGACTACAAAGCCGGTGCTCGTTCCTCTTCCCTCTGCCAGGCAAGGCCCAAGTCTGCTGTTCCCAAAGGGTTGCCGGGTCCTGTGGCCCCAGTGGGGCTCCGGGCATTGTTTTGTTGGGGAGTGTCTAGTTCCCCGGCCCCCTGGCCACGCTGGAGTCCAGCCAGAGGCTCAGCTCCGTGTGCTCAGAGAGCAGGCTGCAGGGGTGTTCGGCGCACACCAGGGCCAGGAGTGAGCTGGCTCCTCGGCCAGCACTGAGCTTTACAGGGCGTTAACAAGCCGTTTAAAAAGTGCTGACCACACACTTTGCCGTTCCTGTTTAAGATGTACTAAAAAATAAGCACCTTTTCAGGGAGGAAACTGCAGCGTGTTGGGGTAAAATACGTTCATGGTGTCACCCACACACGTGTCACCCTCCAGGTGCTGATGGGGGGAGCAGCAGGCACCCAGCTTCACCCTCCCTGGGTGGCCTTGGAGGGTGGCAGGTACATGGTGAGCAGGTGCATTTGTCAGCATCTGCTGGGGGCTGTGCAGGGGGAGGAGGAAGGGCGTCTGAAGTTTTGAGGGGTCTTAGATGTCAGGGTAGGGAGGAGTGGGGGACATGGGCAGAGGGCGGAGGGAGTTGCCTGCTCCAGGCTGCCATTTTGCATGTGGGGAAGCTGAGGCCCAGAGGGAGGAAAGGCCCAGGGCACACATCCCCCGAACCCAAGGGGGACACTGTCCCCACAGGGGGTATTCTTGTATCTTTCCTCCTCGTACCCCCTCAAAAGAGACATTCTCAGGACCTGGGGCAGGCCCGGACTCTGCACTGGGTCACTGTAACCTTAGGTACATCCTGCCTCTCTCTGGGGCCACATCTGTAAAACGGGGAGAGTAATGATGGCCAGATGGGGTGAGGGGAGTAGAGAGTTCCCCTTACTTCCTCTTCGAAAGGCCCTCAGCAGACATGGTTGGCACAGTCTCCTGGAGAGCACCCTGGGCTGCGGCTCCCTCCTGCCTCCTCCCTCTCTTCTTTCTTTCCTTCCACGAATATTTCATAAGCACTTACCATGAGCCAAGCACTGTGATTGGCAGTGGGATACAGCAGTGAATAAATAAAAAATACAAATAAACAAACCAGCAGGAATAAAGTCTCTGTATGTGCTGTGCACATACCACCAAGGGGCGGATATGTGGTGCTGTGAGAGGGTTTAAGAGGGGATTGGCCAGATCAGGGAGGTCAAGGAGGGCTTCCCTGGGGAGATGACACCTGGGGCCAAGTGCTGCAAGATGAATGGGTGAGCTGAGAGGGTGGGAGGCGGTAGCTGGAGGGATGGGAGCAGCAGACAGAGGAAATAGTGTGTGCAAAGGCCCTGTGGTAGAAACTCAAAGGGATGAGGAAAGGCTAATGTTGCTGGGGTGGAGCAAGCTCAGGGAGGGGTAGCAGGAGGTGTGGCTGAAAGGGGTTAGGCCAGGCCTCTGTGAGGGCCAGGAAGGGCTTTAAGCTGGGATGGGGAGGGTTATATATTTAGACCTGTGGTATGGACAGCTTTCTGGCTGTTACGTGGGAAAATGGCCTGAAGTTGAGTCAAGAGTGGACTGGGGAGGTGGTTGGGGGTGGATGTGAACATCCAGGTGGGAGGGGCCAGTGGCTTGGACCAGGGTGATGATCAGGGTGTCTAGTGGCTGTCTGCTCTCCCTCATTATGCCCCCTGGGCCTGCTGCCCCAGGAAAGTCCCTGCTGGGGTCTGGGAGGGACAGTACCCTGGGACTCATCATTGGGTGGGAGTGAGGGGATGAAGGCTTCCTTCTCCAGGAGGCTGGAGGCCATGCTGAGGCCAGGCATGGGAGAGGGGCATGGTGTGGGTGCTCCCTCCTGGAAATGCAGTTCAAGAGGCAGCTGGGTGTGAGAGGGTGCGCGAGTGCACTGAGGGTGTGACGTCTGCCTTGTCTGCACTCTGAGATCTAACCCAGGGAGAAGTGGGTGCCCAAAAGGGGAAGGGAGTGAGAGGAAAAAAAATAGCTCGCTTTACTTAATTATGACTGATTGTGACAGCTTGCATCTTTAGTCTGAAAAGTATCTATGGGGTAAGGACTGCTTTTCTCAATCGGGATAATTATGTTAATTAAAATGCTTTCTTTATAGCAGTTTTGATTAATAAAAACAGTTCCACTGCTCTCTTTAAACACTCTAACCTTCTGTTGCACAGGGAAGGAGGCCCTTTGTCAGCAATTTATGGTTTTTCAAGCAGATTCCAAGAGGCGACCTGCTGCTGGGGTGGCCTGGTGGCAGTCCCTTTGCTCACACACATGTGGGGACGGATGCAGAGAGAGAGGGCAGGCGAGCGGACCTGGTGGGTGGCTGGACTGGCCATCAGGGGCCGGGATGGGATGGGGCGTCGTGCTGCTGAGTCTGCTGGAGAATAAAAATACCACTTATTTTTCTAATTGCTGTTTATTTCCTCTGGAAAACATGGGGATAATTAACGAGCTCCAATTAAGAAAAATTACATGTAGGGGAAAGAGGTGCCTGGGCCAGGAGTGGTTCTACAGCTAAGGATGCCCCCCCACCCTAGCCTTGGGGGGCAAGTAGGGGAAGTGGGGGAAGGGGTGGTGTGATGCGGGTGAGGAGTGCTGGTGGGGCGTGCTTGGTAAAATGGAGGTGGTTGTTGATGTGCAGGGATGAGAGATGGAGTGAGGGAGGGGCAGAAGGAGGGAGGTGGGGCGGGGCGGTGGGCTGACACTGTCTCCCACTCCTAGGGAAGCTGAGCTGGAAGGAAGGAGAGCTGAGGCCTTGATGGCGGAAATCTGAGTTCTGGGTCTGGCTCCCCCACTGACACGCTGTGTGACTCTGAGCACAGCCTCACTGTCTCTCAGCCTGGACTCTTCATCTCCGTAAGGGTCAGAGATCTCAAATGGTGGCTCAGAGGCAGAATCTGCCCCATAGAGGCATGCGTATGTGTGTGTATGTGTGAGAGTGTGTTTGTGTGTGTGTGTACATGTGTGATGGTGTGAGTGTATGTGAGCAAATGTTTGTGTGAGAGTACATGTATGTGCAGGAGAGTGTGTGTATGTGACTGTGAGTGTGTTTGTATGCGTGTAAATGTA
>NW_025796915.1:1372970-1424176 GCF_021613505.1 Equus quagga | reverse complement strand
GTGTGTGTGTGTGAGTGTGCAAGTATGAGTGTGTGCGTACATGCATGTGTATGAGTGTGTGTATGTGACTGAGTGTGTTCGTGAGTATTTAGGTGTATAAGTGTGTATGTGAGAACATGTGCTGTGTGTATGTGTGCGTGTGAGAATATGAGTGCAGTGAGAATAAGCGTGAGTGTGCGGATACATGGATGTGTGTGAGAGAGTATGTATATTTCAGCCACAGAAGGTGGTTAAAATCTCAGCCCATAGATTTTGGAAAGATTGGGAGGTTTCCCATCAAGATCAGGCTTTCTGGCATCTCTTGAGAAGTCAGAAGCCCAGAACCCCACACCCATGGGAGCCCGGGTGGAGTCGGTGGTGGCTGCTCCCCTCGCCTCTCCTCAACTGCCCCTCCCCACTGTCATCACAGCCTGACTTGGGAGGTGTCTGAGTTTTCAACGCTGGCCTCAGAGAGGACTGATGCCATTCTGGCGCCATGTGGCTCTGTGGTCAGCTGAGGCCCACCCGGGAGGGGTGGTGGGGATGGTCTTGTGTAGAGAAGGGTGTTTATGCTCCAAAGAAAAGGGAGGACATCTCAGCTGGTCACCACCCTGTTATCCTGAAAGGACTGCTTGCAGATGGCATCTCAGAGCCCCGAGTGGAAATGTCCCTGAGGCTGGGAGGAGACTTTGTAGGGTTCTACTCTACGTTCACACCCACCATCCCAGTCCTGGGGGCTGCTCAGCCCCGGGTCATGGCCCCAACTGCCCAGCAAAGCTGGGCTGACTGTCTCACGGAGGAGGTGAGCAGAGGGTTGGAGGAGATGCCCCCTGCCAGAGGCCCTGGCACGGGAGAGTGGCCTGCCCATCCCCCTCCCTGAAGTCCAGCTCTCTGCTGGATCCCCCTCCCCAGGTCATTGTTGGTGTGCCGCCCTGCTGGCCATTTACTGGAGACTTTGACTCCTGTTCTGCTTATGCCAACCCAGGCCCTGCCCCCTGAAACACAGACGGGCACCTTGTCCCTCTCCCTGCTCGCCTCCACCCCTGGTCCAGTCCCAGCCTCTCTTGCTGCCAGAAATGAGGAAATGAGCCCAGGGGAGAAGACGCTGTCACAGTCAGGGAGGCCCCTGTAGCCCATAGAGCATGTGGGTCAAGAGGGGCAAGGGTTTGTCCAAGATCACACAGCCTGGAGCCAGGGTCTGGGGAAGGCACAGAACCAGAGCCCCTGACCCCGGGGGGTTTATGAGTGTGGCCAAGGCCAAGGGGCCAAAACTGAGGAATCCCCATTGCCAGAGGAAGTGGTGCTCCCTGCACCCAGTCCTCTCTCACGAGAACCCTGCCAAATGGCTCCTGACCCCCATCTTTGGGTCCTGATATTGGGGTCCAGAGGCTTGCCTGTGTACATGGATGTGGGCACTCACATATGGGCACACACCTGTGTAATGTGTGTGTGGACACGTGAAACTATACATGTGTGTGGGCATGCACATGTGTGTGCTGTCAGGTGATCATATACACGCATAGACATGTGTATGCATGCAGGTGTGCCTATACATGTGCAAGTGTTTGCGTGCACACATGTGGGTGTGTGCAGGCATGTGGTCACACATGTATTGCGTGTGCTCCTGTGTACATACATCTGAGGACATGGGCATATGTACACTTGGCTCTTTAACATGTGTGTGTCTGGGATGCCACACCCTTTCAGTTCTGCCCCCACATGTTCACACATGTGTGTCTTCCCAGGTAGGCCTGTGTGTGCACCTGAGGGACATGGCAAAGCCTTCTTTAGGCCCTGGACAAGGGTGGCTCTCTAGGAGGGTGGTGACAAGTCAGAGATGTGAGCTTTGGCCCGTCGGGAGGATGGCACCATCTCTCTAGGTGCTGCTGAGTACCTTCTTGGGTGCTGGCTTCTAGGCAGCCCTTGGACCTCACTCCCAGCTCCCCAGGCCCCCAGCCTTTGTGTGGAGAGGGCATGGTCTGTATGACCTGCCCCGTGACTCCACTGCCCAGACATGCTGAGGACAGACAGGAACCCTCTTTGTCCACTCCCCTCTGAGGCCCAGCCATGGCTGGGGGCAGCCCTTCCCCACATGGCTGAACCAAACCCCGGGTGTACAGTGGGGTCTGAGCAATGCTGAGGAGGCCCTCGGTGTGGGGGCCTGTCCGCTGGGGCCCCCTCCCCTGCAGAGCGGCCTGAGTCCTGGCACAGAAGAAGCTGCCCCTTCCTCTTCCCACCAACACACTGGCTAAGGCAGAAGTCAGCTGAGCCCTCCTGGCTGTCCACTCCCCCCCCACCCCGTCCCTCTCCCCCCATTATCTGCCAGGCCCGGGGCTGAGCTTATGATCCTCTACCAAGAGGAAATCACGTTTTCAAACACAGGGCAATTCCGCCCCCTAAGATGTGGTGTGCTGATGGAGGGGTCTTGGGCACTGCGAGCGATGCTCGGGCACCACTTCTGGGCAGGAACACCCCCTTCGCCTCAGTAGACACAATTGGCTCCTGCATGTGTGCGGCAGCCCCAGAGGCCGGCTGGGACCTGGGCCTGCCGGGCCTGCCACCCTCACCCCCTCCTGCTTAGGGGGCTGCCCCCCTCTCACCTCTGCTGTATTTACGTGTCTATTTTATGATTTCAATTTTTAATGCCTCTGCTCTTTGAAGATGCTTAATGCTTTCGAGTGGAACATTTCCTTCCAGGACCCGAGCGCAGATTGAGGACAGAGCAATAAATCAACTAATAACTGGAACCTCATTTTCTGCTCCACGGCGGAGAGTTAACCCCCACCTCGCCACGCTCCTGCGGGCGCAGCTTCCAGTGAACGGAGCTGGCCAGGGGACTGGTGAGCAGGTAGCTGAGCCAGGTGCCCCAGAGCTCTCTGCTCAGACTTTTGCTCCTGCTTCTCACCTCTCCTCTCTTCTCCTGGGTTTCTCTCCTTCTCAATTTTGTTTCCCCTCTTTCTCTTCTTTTTTTCTCTCTTCAGCTCTATTTCTTTCTGTCTTGCTCAAAGCAAGTAGGAATAGAGGAGATGTCTGGAACTGGGGATTATGGAGGGGACCCTGGGATGGTGTGAGAAAGCATTTTTGGGGAGCTTTCTAGGCCAGGCCACTGGCCCAGTTTTGCCCTGACTTGCTGTGTGACGTAAGGAGAATGTTCAACCCTCTCTGAGCCTCCAGGTTACCACCTGTGTGAAAGGCTCTTACCACCTGGGCGGAGCAGGATTTGATTTTAACATCTAGGATACACTTGACAGCAGAGGTGGGCAGCGCCTGCGGCTTCCCCATTCACTCCCCACCCAGGGAGGCTCGGGGAGGGGCAGGCAGGACTCTCAGGCATGGGACTGGTAGCGGTGGCTCTTTGCTCCTGTTGTGTGCATGAGTCTGCATGTGTTCACTAATGCCTGCATGTGTGTGCATGGGGGTGCATTGTGGCGTGTCTCTTGGCCCCCAAGGTCATGAAACACCACCACCGTCTCCCTGGGATGAGTCCTGACCTTCTGCAGGACTTGTGAAAGGGCCCACAGTGGAGAGCCATGTCTGCATGGAGAGGCTAAGGGTGCAGGTCAGCATTAGGAGCACAGTCTCTGGGACCACACTGCCTGGGTGCAAATCTGGCTTTGCCATTTACTGCTGTGTGACCTTGGATAAGTCACTTAAGCTCTCTGGGCCTCACTTCCCCAATCACTAAAATAGAGCTAAGAATAGTATCTGCCTCTTAACTTTGTTGTGTAGATTAAATGAGTTAGTTGCTTGTAAAGTGCCTGGTACTAGTAAGTGCAATATAAGTGTTTGCTGTCACTATTGTAGGACATGCACACTCACGCACAGCACTCTCCCCTCCCCCCACTCACTGACTGTAAGACACCAGAGATATGCTAGCCACGCTTGCCCAACCACCATCCTCCAACACGTGATGTGTGCCACAGCCTGCAAGTGAGGAGGAGCCCAGCGCCTATCGGAGCAGCCAGGAGTGGCTTCCTCGAGGCGGTGGCACGAGCACTAGGCTTCAGATAGAGAGGAGGGTGGACCTGGGCACCTGTTGGGGATGGGCAGGAAGAATATTTGGGGCACTGCAGTACCCAGCTGGAGGTGTTTACCTCGATTCAGAGGGAAGCAGAGAGGGGATGGACTAACATTCAGTAGGCTGCTACTGTATGCAGAATCCTGTAGATGTTCTCTCTCTGTGGGGGTGAGGAAACTGCATTTGAGCACTGAGGTGTGACTTGCTCAGGGTCACTCAAACCGTTAGTGGTAGACGTGGGATTTGAACTTGTGTCTGTTTGACCCTGAAGCTCTACCCAACTCGTGGCCCAGGTCCCAACACCGCAGGGCTGAAGAAGAGCAGCTGGCGCAAACCCTCCCCCTATGATGTCCAGCTCTGCCTGGACACCTCAGGTGATGGGGAGCTTATTACCTCTAATGAACTCATGCCATTTTCATAGGATTCCACTCATTTTAGCAGTAAGGCTAAGCCAAACTCTGGCTTCCGTAAATAACCCTCATCCGCTCCACACCCCCTCAGTCATACCCTGCCTGGTCCTGATGCTGCGTGATGAGCCCACGCTGAGTAGGGCTGCATCATTTCCTCACAATGCCCCACTGATGTGTGAAAGGAATAGAGAGTGCCCCATATTAAGCACCTGTGGTGTGCTGGACACCATCTGAGGCACTGTTGCATCCCACTTGTGACCAGTCACCCTGTAGAATAGGCTAGGCCAACTCCGGTGTCCAGCCCTGGGAGTTGGAGTTCAGCATCCCAGACAGCCAGATCCACCATTGGCATCCAGGACAACCGGGAATAGCGCCCAGCCCTGAGTATTTAAATGGATGACTCTACTAGGTTATAATTTTAGCACATTACAGCTGATGTCTTCTAGGGGCCATAAAACAGCAAACCTTTACCGCTAGGGGCGGCTCCCAGGAAGACGTGGGGAAATTATCCATGTCATCGAGTCATCTAGGTATCAGTTACTGTTTGGGGGAGAGTGGAATGTGTGGGTATATATATAGACATATGCATCCTCCCCCATGCACAAGCGAGCCAGCCTCGTCTCAGGGGAAGAGAGGATGCTGCTGGGGCAGGGGTTAGAGGAGACCAGGGAGAGTGTGTCCATTCACTCAGCAAGCATTATTGAGCGCCTACTATGCACCAGGTGCTGACTGTGCAAGCTGGTGGGGTAGGCAGACACTAACAGAATGAAGGCAGAGAGGGAATGTGAAATTGCTAATGGTGCAGTGATGGGATGAATGGGGACACCAGTGAGATGAGGCCCAGGCCTCTCTCAGGTGAGGGAGCACCTGTGGGAGGGCCCTGAGTGGAGGAAGAGGAGGCTATGTGGCATGGGGGAGGGGCTCCCAAATGAGGGTGTTTGCATGGCAAATAGGGAGGAACTGAGATGTTTTCTGAGGGGCAGCGACGAGCTACTGATGGGTTAAGCAGGGTGGTGACTGATCTGATTTATGCTTTTGAAAGATCTCTCTGGCTGCTGCAGGCAGGTCAAGAGGGGAAATGGGTAACGCAGAAGTGATGGAAGCATGAGTCAACATGGTAGCATGGGGATGGAGACAGGCAGACGATTCCAGACCCATCATGGAGGCAGAACTGGGGGTAGAGGAGGGACAGGGACATGAAGGAGGCAAGGAGGAGCCCTCGATTCCTGGCTTGAGCCACTGTGGCCATTTTCTGCAATGGGGAGGACAAATGGAGGTTCGGGATTGGGGGTCAGACAGGAGTTCGTTTTTGGCTGCTTCCTTGAGCGGAGATGTGCATTGGCGGTTGGGTTCACAAGCCTGGAGCTCAGGGAGAGGGTTGAGCATGGATGGAGATGTGGGAGCCAGCAGCTATAGGTGGTGTTTATAGGCATAGTGTAGACCACCCAGGAAGAGATGTGGATGGTGGAGAGAGAGGACCAAGGCCTGGACCCTGGGCTCACCAACATGGAGCGTTGATGGAGAAGAAAGAGCCAGCACAGGAGGCTGGCACCCAGGGAGAGCAAGGAAAGCCAGGATGGTGCGGCCTCCCAGAAGCCAAGTGGGTTCCGAAAGGAGGGCGAAGTCAGCCGTGGTCAGTGCGGCTGTGAGGAAGGGTAGGGTAGAAACATAGACGCCACCCTTGTGTTTGACAAAATGGAGGCCGTAGGGGGCTGGGACGAGAGAAGTGTTGTGAAGGGATGAACAGAATCCAGTTTAAAGTGGACTGAGGAGAGAGGAAGAGAGGGAAGGGAGAAAGGGTGCCATCGACTCTTTCTGGAAATTTCGTGGTGAAGAGGAGAAGAGAAACGGAGTGGTGCCTGGATGGGGGATTCATAGGAAATCGCCAAGGAATGCACAGGCAGGTCCCCGACACCCTCCACACAGTCCCCGTCAGTGGTGGCGTTCTGTGTCACTCTGGTACAGCATCAAACCAGGTCGCCGACATTGGTACAAACATCAGAGCTTACTCAGATTTCCCAGTTTACATGTGTTCACACGTGTGTGTGTGCGTGTGCAGTTCTGTGTAATTGTATCACACATGTAGCTTTGCGTAACCACCACCACCATCAAGACACAGAATGTTCTGTCACTCTGAGGCTCTTTGTGCTACCACCTCCCTTCCCTCATCGCCCCTCGCCAGGCTGCCACTACCGTGTCCTCCCTCTCTGTAGTTTTGTTATTTCATGAGTGTTATATAAGTGGGATCATACTGTATCTAACCTTCTGAGATTGGATTTTTTAAACTCAGCATAATTAAGGAGGGGATTTTTAAAGGATGGGAGATCCCACAACATGATTGTTTGTTGGTGGGAAGGATGGGGGATCCAGTAGAGAGGGCAAGATGGGTGATGCCCAAGGGCCACACAGTGGTGAGAGTCAAATTCCTAGGATCAGAGTCCAAAGGGAACAGCTCAAGTTTGATGGGCAGCATGACCCCTTCTCAGGCAGGAAGAGGGGGTGTGGGCAGAAGCAGGATCTGCAGTGGGCAGATGAGGGGTTCACCTCTACTGGCTTCTGCTTCCTCCGTGAGAATGGAGGGAGGGCTGATCAAGAGTGATGGAGATGGAGCGTATGAGGAGAGCGGAGGAGGGACACATTGCCCTCTTGGAGAGCAGGAGAGTGAGCCAGTGGTGATGGCGCCTGGCACTGCTGGGGTCCCTCGAGGGGCGAGATTTCGGGCTCTAGGAGGGCACAGGCTTCACGGTGGTTCATTTTCTCCAACAACATGGGACTTTCCAGCTATAGGTGCCAACAGGGTGCTAGTTGGGTTCATCTACGTTGGGGTTTCATGAAAGTGTTGCCTAAGGAGAGAAAGCGGCAGGGCATTTGAGGGATTAATTACAGTGACGGACTGTAGAAGCCCAGCAAAGGGAGTGAGAACAGAAGAGCAGTGATGGAGAGAGTGGGGTGTGAAGGTCTCGATGCAGTGAAAGAATTGTGGCAAGAGAGCTAAGGAAAGGCACAGGGGGGCCAGGTGCGGAGGTCTGACCCAGAGCTGTGGTGGGGATGAGGGCCAGCCTGCGGCCTGGGATGGAGGCAGGAGGGAATGGAAGCCAAAGGGCCCTGGAGGCAGGAGGTCAGGGAACAGAGAGCCCCAGTGCTGGTCTGGCTTTCCCTAGCATGGTGAGTCACCTTGAGGATGATGAGGGCTGAGGTGCAGAGGGAGACAGGAGCCTTCTGTGGATGAGGGGGGAGGGGCCAGAAAATTGGAAGGAAGAGATGGGGGAGGCACAGCTTATGGGGTGGATAATTCAAGGGGCAGGATAATTCCAGGTGGGAGAGATTTGGAGTGAGGTCTGTAAGGGGCCCAGAGGAGCAGCCTGCCTTGGCCTAGCAGAAATCATCTAGAGAGTGTCACTGTGTTCCCACCCCTCAGATGGGAAGAGGCCCAGAGAGGTTCATCAAGTTTCAGAAACAATAAGCTCCACCAAAGCTTAGCCAGGGCCCAGCAGAGAGTGAGCACAGTGGTGAAGAAGGTGGTTCTGGAGCTACATGTTTTCTGGGTTTGAGTCCCGCCTCCTTCACCTATAGGCTATTTTTTTTGGTGAGGAAGATTGGCCCTGAGCTAACATCTGTTGCCAATCTTCCTCTTTTTTTCCTCCCCAAAGCCCCAGTACATAGTTGTATTTCCTAATTGTAAGTTATTCTAGTTCTTTTATGTGGGATGCTGTCACAGCATGGCTTGATGAGCGGTGTGTAGGTCCATGCCCAGGATCCGAACTGGTGAACCCTGGGCCGCCAAAGCAGAGTGTGCAAACTTAACCACTCGGCCATGGGGCCGGCCCCTGTAGGCTGTTTTTTAGGCCTTTCTTCACTTGTGAGATGGAGCTAATAGAACATACTCCAGAGGTGGTTGTGAGGATTAAGTGAGTTAATGTATGCATTCTGTGAGCCCTGGGGCCAACCCTGTTTATATATAGGGAAACTGAGGCTCAGAGAGAGGAATTGACTTGTCTAAGCCTCAGTGGTCCCCAGCCTCCCTGCCGCGGCTCATTCCCCTGCCACAGGTTTACTCCACCCACTGCACTGCCCTACCTCCCCCAAAGTACATGCTTCCGTCCAGTGTCATCCTGGATGCCCCGGCAGCCCCATGAAGGAAGCAGGATGAGGGCCTCACTCCTGTTTTGCAGGTGGGGAAACTGAGGGCAGGGTGCATCTTCTCTCCCTATGTCTCCCAGAGTGCCACGGCAGTTAGAATGTTTATTATCAGCCAGTCTTTACTGTGGGGGACACAGAGATGACACAGACGCTGTTCCTGTCCCTATGCCATAGTGTCATAGGGGAGACAGGACAAAATACTGAGCAAAGGTAGTAACATTAATCAGTGGAACACAAGTCAAGAACTATTGCTCAAGGTGACAGGGGTTTGGGGCTAGAAGATCTCAGAGAAGGAAAGAAAGGTCCAGTGACGGTGGTAAAGAAGAGCAGGGGTGGAGCTGGGTTTTGGAGGGTGTGAATTTAGCAAAGTGGAGGGGAGAGAGGGGGACAGCCCAGGGGGAAGAGTGGAGGGGAGCTGTGCCAGCAAAGTCCAGAGAGGGGGTGGGAGGGGATGTCCCGCCTGAGCAGAAGAGGTAGCAAGGCCAGGCAGCGCAGGCTGGCTCCTGTGATGTCTCAGTCTTCTCAGAGACTGTGAACCAGATGCCCCCAAGGCTTGCAAACAGACGCCAACAGTGGGAAATTGCCCAGTGGATTCTCCATGGCCCAGCAAACCCACAGCTGCCAAGAGCTGAGGCAGAGGGGTCTGCAGGCTGGATGCTGTTGGCCCCAGGGTGAGATTGGCCAGCTCGCTTGTGACCTTGAGCCAGCAAGCTTTGCAAAATGGGGCTACCCCAGCCGCCCCTTGCTCCCCGCAAAGTGGGCTGTGTGAGGTGTCACAGCCCTGTGAATTCTTCTTTAGCAAAACAAAAGCAGGTGGGCACCAGGAGTGATGGTAAGGAGGTGAAGGCTATTGGCTCCCCAGCAGAGACGTGCAGCAGAAACCCAAGGCTCGTCAGAGAGTTTTGGGAGAACCTTTGATTTAGAGAACAAGGTTTTGGCATCAAACCGTGATCAGAGAACAGTGGCAACCCACCACGCTGTGAAACAGCGCCGTAAATCTCGTTAATCTGATTCCTCCGTGTTCAAAGCGGCACCTAATTAGGAGCTGAGACTCTCCTCTGGCTGGGTGGCCCATTGTTCCCACTGGACAAGTCACACCAGGTGACTTCAAAGCCCACCCCTCATAGCCCTCTGCTGTGCAGTGCCAATTAACCAGCATTTAGAGCCAGCTGCCCAGGCTGGCGAGCTTGGCTGCACTCGCGATCAGTTGGTGCCAGAGATGGGGTCCTCGGCGCAGTTCTCCAGCTCATGGGGCAGACGGGAGGAGCTGAGTGCCAGGCACAGGTAGGGTGAGGGACAGTCCTAGGCAGCCCTGCCCTGCGGGGCCCAGAGGTCTGGAAGGAGCAGGAAAAGCAGAGGAGCCGCTGCTCTCCCTCGGCCACACTCTCTCCTCTCTTCCTTCTTCCACATCGGGCTTCTCCTGAGGGGCCTCGGCCAGAGGTCAGACTTGGTCTGGGGACACCCTGTGGGGTCTCGCTGGGTGGTCTGGTCTACAGGGGCCCTGGGTCCCCGAGGAGATGCAGGGTCCTGCCTTCTCCTGGTTTTTACCCTCACCCCCCAGTGTGCTGAGGGCTTTGCACACAGTAGGTTCTCAGTGAGGGTCTGTCGCCCGTCTAGCATCCTCTTGGCTGATTGCTGTCTGAGAGGCTGGTGACCGCACCAGGACACACACCTCAGAGGCCCTGGCCAGCAGCGTGCTGGGAAGCTTCAGGTTAGAGTGGGCAAGCTTTCAGCAGTGAAGTCACTTTCAGTCTGAAGCTGCTGGGTCCAGGGAGACTGTGGATTTTTCGCTGCCTTCCAGGACGTTGAACTGCAGTTGAGTAGACGCAGGGAAGGCGCGGAAGGAAGACGCAGGGTCGTGAGCCTGACCTTGAAAGAGACCCAGATTGGCAGCAGGGTTCCAGGATTCCAGGCCTGACGCTGGCACTGATTGGCCACCTTGGGCTCTTGGGCAGGTTATTTGCCTTCTCTGGTCCTCAGTTTCCAAATGTGTGGCATGAGAATGATAACTCTGTCCTGTCCACTTCCCTGGACTGCATATGGTGAAGTTAAATGGGGGGCCAAGTGTGAACCTGCCCCGGCAGCTGTTCAGCGTGCTGGAGCAATGGAGACACTCCATCTTTACTTGCACACCTCTGGAGGTGGGGTTCTCACCACCTTTCAAGGCTGCCTTTTCCATTGCTCAATACTTGCAGTTGTTAGAATGGTCATTATTTTAATTTCTTAGGGCTATCATAACAAATTGCCACAATTGCTGGCAGCTTAAAAATAACAGAAATGTATTGCTTTTATACAGTTTTGGAGACTAGAAGTCTGAAATCAAGGTGTCGGCAGGGTCACGCTCTCTGAAGGTTCTAGGAGAGGAGCTTTCTTGTCTCTTCCAGCCTCTGGTGACTGCCAGCAATCTTTGGCATTCTTCATTCATGGATGCCTCACTCCAACCTCTACCTCTATCTTCACAGTGTATTCTTCCATGTGTGTGTGTATGTCCAGATTTCCCTTTTCTAAAAAAGACACCAGTCCTTGCATCAGAACCCATCCTAATCCAGTTTGACCTCATCTTTACTAATTACATTTGCAATTACTTATTACCCTGTTTCTAAATAAAGTCACATTCTGACGTTCCAGGTGGACATGAATTTTTGGGACACAATTCCATCCAGTACATTCACTTTCCTTCTCCTGAGCCCAGACTTCCACCCTGTGACCTCCCCCATGGGGTCTCCCCCGGCCCAGCCCCAGCTCTGTCAGCCTCTGCGCCCTCACCTGCTCTACAGAGACGCCTGCTGGTGTCCCAGAAACTTCTCTGGCAGAGTGTCCGTCTTACCTCTCTGCATTTGGCATCCCTCTTCCCACTCTTCTGGGCTTTACACATGGAACTCCCATTGCTCCACTCTGGGAGTCAGTCCGGGTCCCACCAATTACCAGCTGCCTTGATGCATAACACTATAAACCCCTTCACCTCATTATAGGAAATTTCTTTTGAATGGCCTTTAAAAACCACCTCATTACATAGGAAGAACTGTGATTACCTTGCACAAGACAGAGGTTCTGGATGAGCTGGTGCCTGGCACTGTCAAACGATAGGCCAGGGTTCACCACTGGCTGGTTTGGCCACTAGGGCTGAGCTCCTCCTCTCCCCGACTTAATCCTCTCTGGCCCCATTTCTCCTGGGACTGGGCACCCTTGTCTCTGTTGGTGGCCTCAGGAGCTCAGAGCCTCCCAAGGAGAGAGCAGAGCTGCAGAGCAGCTGGGGTAGGGGTGGCAGGCCCCGGTGGGTACCCACTCTCTGATGGCCAGAGCTTCCCCCAGCCATTCTCGGGGGCTATCCAGCCTCTTCCCGAGCACACCCTCCTAGAGGCTAGTGGAGCTTGCAGCATGGTTCCAGAAAATCACAGCTAGGTGGGACCCCGGGGGCCAGTAGGTCCAGCCCTTGCCCTCAGTTTCTTGCTCAGTCCTTCTGCCCAACAGCCTCCTGAGAAGGGAGCCCAATCTGTCTTCCTGGGATCATCTTCCTGGGATCAAGCTTTCTCTCTGTCCAACCTGCCGAGGGATTTCCTTCGGGTTTGGCTAAAATCCCTGCTGCCCCCAATGCTGACCTGATTTTAAGCTCTTCTCTTCCTGGCTGGGTGATGTTGGGCAAGTTATGTGGCCTTTCTGAGCTGAGTTTCCTCACCTGCAGAATGGTCAGGATCGCTTCTGCTTCAAGGGCATTGGTGAGTGTGGGCTGTGGCCCCAGGTGTGGAATGCCTGGTGCTCTGGGCATCATGGAAAGTAACTCCATGCCGCTTCCCTTTCCCCAGGAGAGGCTGGCCATGGCTGCTCTGGTAACGTGAAGAACGGCTCCTGGGGCCAGCCCCGTGGCTGAGTGGTTAAGTTCCAGGGTTTCGCCGGTTCGGATCCTTTGCGCGGATGTGGCACTGCTCGTCAGGCCTCATTGAGGCAGCGTCCCACATGCCACAACTAGAATGACCTGCAACTAAGATATACAACTATGGTCTGGGGGCGGGGCATGGGTTGGGGAGATAAAGCAGAAAAAAAAAAGATTGGCAACAGTTGTTAGCTCAGGTGCCAAATCTTTAAAAAAAAAAAAAAAAAAATGAATGGCTCCCCAGGGTCCCGCAGTGGCCCTGGGTGGGTGTGTTTTCCCTCCCCCATACCCCCTCCCCGGCCCCAGCCCAGGGGTTGTGTGTGTGTGTGTCTGTGTGTGTGTTATGTGGTGGCAGGGATGACTGCTTCCCTTTTCTTGGTCCCCTTCCCAGCTGTGCCCAGGCCAGAGCTGTTGGCTTAGCCAGGGCTGCTCCTCATGCCGCCTCCTCCCATGAGGTCACCAGCATGTGGGTCGGGAGCTGCAGTGGGAGGAGAAGAGAGGCCCTCAGGCTGTCCCTCACTGGAGGTACCCGTGATGGGGCTTTTTTGCTGTGCTGACCTTTTCAGTTTTCAGCATTCTGATAGGTTCCCAGGACCACCTTGGTCCCCACTGACTAGTTAGGTGGGCCACGGCCAGGGGAACAGTGGCATGTGGAAATACCAATGATATCCGTGGAGCCTGACAAAGTGGTTCACTTGGGAGGGGGGCTGCTGTGCCAGTGATGGGACAGCTATGGGGACAGATCAAGTTCCCTCCCCCACAGACCTGGTGGTCAGAAGCTGGGAGGAGTGTCTGTGTGATGAGGACCCTGGATGAAGGAACAGGGTGCCTGGGGCTTAATACCAGCCCCGCCCCTCCCTGCCACTGCACTCTTCCTCTGGCCTCTGTCAGAACACTACATCTCAGCACACACACCCTTCCTCTGGGACATCTGTCTCAGGGATCCCTGAGCCCTCCCCATCTGGTCTAGGGTGCCCCTGCTGTGTGCCCCTTCAGCCCCTAGACTGCCACCACAGAACTCTCCTCCCTCTCGCCTGTGCACCATCCAGAACCCTCGAGGCCCTGAATAGGTAAGCTTGAAGGAATCATATTTGTGTGGTGGTCTCTCCTGGGAGGCACGCAGGGAACCGTGCTGGGCTCATTCCCTCTGGTCCTCCTAGTGCTCAAGCAGTGCCTGGTGCCTGGTACAGATTGTTCAGAGACTGAATGATAGGAGGTTAGATCTGGTGGCTAGGTCCCCTTCATCAGACCAGTGAGTCCTAGGGACAGGGACTCTGCCTGGCTCTAAGACTGAGGCTCATCCAAGGGCAGAGGCTGCCTCTTCCTCCATTCTCCTCCTCCCTGAAGTCTGGCCCCTGGGCCTGGCCAGGACCAGGCACAGGCTGGCTGAGGAGTGGGAGGCACTGGGCTCTCACTACACACATGGCCGTGGTTTGATGCCACCACTCCACATTTCACTCACCATATCTCCATCCCATCTCTCAAGGGTGCTGCCCTCCACCTGGGAAAACCATGGTGGGAACAGAGTCCTGCTTCTATAGGAGCTCCATGGGGCTAGGGAGCCAGGAACGCTTCCTGTAAGAAGTGGGATGTGATCAGGTGAAATTTGGGTAGACAGAGACGATGAAGAAGGGCGTTCTAGGCAGAGGAAACAGAGAGAGCAAAGATGTCACAGTGTGACTGGACGTCCACAGCCTGCTGGCAGGTGGGTGAGAATCTGGGTTTCTGGGAGGGACCAGAGTGGGAGAAGTTTGGAGAGCTCAGGCTGAGAGATGCCGAGGGCCCCAAATCCTAGGCGACAGATGCTGTTTGGCTCCCTCCTTTGCCAGAACTTCTAGGAGAGGTCACAGTGGTTCAATTCCATGATCTGAGTCCACAAATGAATGTGTGCATGTGAGACCCAGCCCTACCCAGCCACTTGCCACCAGCTGAGGTCAAGCTGTCCTGAATCTGGCCTGCTGCAGGGAGTGTGCCCCACAAAGGGCAGACCTGGCTGGGGCTGCCGAGTCCGGCTCAGGTGCCTGCCAGAGCCCAGCACCGAGACCGGCACAATCAGAGGGACAAGCTGAGATTTTTTTCTTGTTTCTCTCTTTTCTGGAGCATCAGAAGATTGGACACATCCTATTCCTTCCTGGCGTCCCTGCTCACTGCCTGCTGCCTACTGAAACCGTTTGCTGCGAGAACGCCCAGCCCCTGGCATGGTTTCGGTCCCTAGCTGTGCTGTCCCCCACAGGGGATCTGTATGGCACCCTGGCACAGCCACAGCTATGGTCACTGGCCAGGGAAGCAGAGCCATGTCTTATTTGGGTGTCTGCATCTGGGACTCCAGATAAGGCTTCGGACTGAAGCAGGGAGGGCGGACTCTTGGGTTTGCTCCTGAATGAGGAACCTCGGTGGGGATCTGTGTTTACTGAGCACCACTGTGCTCTGGGGCCTGTGCTAAACACAGGGGCTACAGTGCTAAGCAAGGCAGCCATGGCCCCTTCCCTTGTGAAGCTCACAGTTTTTGTTGGGGTGGGTGTGGGGACGGATAATAAACAAGTAAACAAACAAATAGATGTATAATTGCAAATTATGACAAGTAGTATGAGGGAATGATAGAGAATGCCAAGGTGGGGGAGGCTCCTGGCAGGCTGAGACAGGGCAGTCTGGGAGGACTTCTCTTAGGAGGTGTCTTATCCCATAATCAGATGGATGAGGAGGAGGGAGCTGTGTGTGAGGAGGGGAGGAGAACATCCCATGCCTGGGGGAAGCCTGGTGTGGGGAGGAGCTGGAAGGAAACTCGTGGGCTAGAGGGGAGGAAGCTGGAGGAGGTGGGTCAGGGGAGGAGGGCAGGGCTGGGTTAGACAGAGTCTGTGGACCATGGCAGGGAGGGTAGGTGGGTTTTGTTCTAAGAGAGAGAGGAAGTTGCTAGAGGGTTTTAGGCAGGGAAGGGACCTAATTTAATTTAGGTTTATTAGTTAATTTATTAGTTAATTTGGGTTCCCCACACTGCCTTGGCTGCGGTGTGGGCAACAGAGTGGAGAGGCGCAAGGACAGGGGGCGTGATTCAGTGGCTGGGAGGGGGCCTGGCCCAGGACGGACGGGCAGAGAGGAGGCTGGGTTGAGACACACTCAGGACTTGTCCCGGGTTGGATGGGGGAGTGAGGAGGGGGGAGTCACAAGGGCCCGCAGGTTTCTGGCTTGCACGGCTGGGCTGATGGTGGAGACGTTCACAGAGGCAGGAGCACTGGACAAGGAAGAGTGGGCAGGCTTGGGGGAAGATGGGGGATGAGGAGTTTGTGGGACATCCCAGGGCAGATGGCAAGGATGTCAGGATCTTGGTTGTAACAATCATGTGATTTACATATTATTGTTATTTACATATTAGGTGAGGGATCTGAACTCAGAAAGGCCACAAGCTGTAGTGCTTGGAGCCAAGACAGGAACCCAGAGCCGTAACCTCTAGAGGTGTGCCCCTGAACCCTGTCTAGTCTTATGTTTGGGAAGAGCAGTGCTTTACTCGAGAGGATGAGTTGTGGGCAGTGGCATTTCAGGCGTGGGTGGGCAGGTTGTCTCCCAATGTGGCCACCTTGGTCTTTGCCCAGGGCCATGTCTGGAGTCAGTCATAGGCTCTCCCCTAGAATCACACTGTAAGGCTCTGGGCCAGGAGGCCTCAGCTGCCCTGGGAAGGGTCAGGGCAGGTCAGCCCTGTGGCCCCATTATGCAGAGGGGATCTAGAAAAATTCTTCAACTGTTCAGCCTGAGAAGAGGTTTAAAATTAGCCCTGAGTTGGGGCTTTCTGAGGACAGAGGAGCCCAGGACAGAGTGGCTCCCTGAGGTTCTGCCACCTCCTACTGCCTTCCTGGACGTGCGAGGGGGCTTGGGACTTATCTGCCCCCATCGACAGGGACCCCTCCTCTGCTGGCCTGGTGGGCCACCGAGAGGAGGGAAACCCCTTTGCAGCCAGAGGGCTGGGTGGAAGAAGCCCTGGGCTGGGATGGGAGTCCTGGGGCTGCCATTCACCCCAGTGACCTCGGTGTCCCTACCTGGACAGTGAGCCTGGTGAATGAGTGAGGCCTAAGTCCTTTTCCCTCAGGCATTCTAGGATCTCCACCTTCCGAAGTGGGAGCAGAAACACATCCCAAAAGCTTGAGTTGTGAAGTTGTGGTCAGGGAACAAAACTGGCCATGGGGCCTAGAAAATGTGCCCGGGGCGATGGAAGCGGGGCTGGGGTGTGCGTGGGGGCACCTTGAGTCAGATGCCAGCAGCACAAAAGGAAGGTGTGTGTGTGGGGTGTGGACATGAGAGGCAAAGGGCTGGGGGCCACACACTGAGCCCACAGCCTCCTGCCTCCTCCCTGCCAGAATGAGCCAGTTCATACAATGAAGATTAACCAGCAGCTTTCCTAAAAGAAGGTGGGAGCCTGGTAACCCTCCTCAGGGCTGACTATCACATTGGTCTCTGGTGTGGACTGGCCACAGTAGCTGGGGATTGTGTCAGGACTCAGTGTGTGAGCTGGGTCAGGACTCAGAGTGTGAGCAGACTCAGGGCTCAGTGTGTGGGCAGAGTCGGGGCTCAGTGTGTAAGCAGGGTCGGGGCTCAGTGTGTGAGCAGGGTCGGGGCTCAGTGTATGAAATGGGTCAGTAGTCACTGTGTGAGCAAGGTCAGGGCTCAGCCTGGTTCTCTAGCTGGAGCTCCGCTGGGGCCATTTCATACCCTGCTATCCTCATGCGCTCTCAGCTCCCAGTGCTCATCTCCCCCATGAGGCCGGGTATTTAAGTGTCCAGGGCTGACACTCCCCCACTTTGGGCCTTAATGTGAAAAATCCCAAAACCCTGGTCAAGAATCTGGTCCTAACGTCTATAGTTTCTCCAGAACTTGCCACAATCCATGCACTGTATGGGCCCCTGAAAATGGGTATTATTGTCCCCATTTTAGATATTAGGAAACTGGAACTCAAAGAGGAGAAATGACTTTCTGTGGTCACCCAGCTAGTTAAGTGGTGGAGTCAGGATACAAACTCTCTGTCCCTTTCCCCCTTTGCAGGCTTCCTCAGTGTCCCTCCTGGGCGCCCAGGGGGCCCTCAGCAGAGCTCTTCCTGCCCAGGTCCCCCTGTGCAAACTTATTCCTTTTTCCATCTAGATTGGGGGCTGTGAGGTCCAAGGTGTGAAGGCAGGTCCTGTCCTTACGGGGCTGGGAAGGGGCGGAGCCTGTCTCCAGGGACCCATAAATCCCAGGGGTAAAGGAATGTGGCAGTCCATGTGGAGGCATCTCGGCATCGTGGTCCTGGATTTGAGTGCTTTGGGGGTGCTTCCCAGTACCCCTGACATCACCTCTATAGGCATTTTCGTCTGTTGCTTCCAGGAAGTGGTGGGAAGAGGCCACCCCACCTCCTGTAGGCCTGGACATCTCATGTTGCAGATGGGACAACTGAGGGCCACAGAGGGGAAGACACTGTGCCAAGACATACAGTATGTTAGTAGAGAAGGGGGACTGGAACCCCAGGGTCTACCTCCTACTGCCAATATTCCTAAGGGTTTTCTCTCCCAAAACCATTATATAAACTGAACACTCAGGAACACACAGAGGAATCATATCCTAATGGTGGGACTCCAAGCACTGGGACACCTGTTCTCTTGGGCCTTCTTGAGCCCTCTACTAGCCTCAGACATGTCCCAGTGACAAGAATCTGCCCATTTCTGACTCAGAAAATTTCATGGGGAGAAGTAGTCCAGAATTTGAGTGAAGTACCGGGAGTGAGGGGACTGAGTGGGGTCAGCAGGAGGCCGCACTGACATGAGGGGCAGTAGCCCCTTGCGTGGCTTGTCTGCACTCTGTTATGTAAACCCCGGCAGGCCTATGAGATGGACAGGATCATCTCGTGTCCCAGCTGAAGAATCTGAAGCTCATTAGGTAGAGTGTAGAGTTTTCCAACCCAATTCTCTCCCACATCTCCCTGATCCAAAGCCGGCGGGTTTCCACCAGCCCCTCTGTGTGCCCAGACTGTGGCATAGAAAAGAGAGAGGGAGACAGTTTCCTGCCCTCAAGGAGCTGCTGAGAGAATGAGATTTAAGTCAAAAGTAAAAGGGAGCAAGCACTACATTAGGTCTCAGTGCTGTGGGCACAGATCACAACCATGCCAGGAGCCCAGGAAAGATCAGTGCAGCTGGAATAGTCAAGGAAAGCTGGGTGAAGTTTAGGCAGGAAGAGGGCATTGGGAAAAGCAGGCATAGTTAAAGGTGTGGGGGGTGGGGGTAGTGAGTGAGTGGTGGTTAAGAAGGCAGCAGCCAAGAGCTGTCCATGGTGCGGAATGAGACTGCGCCCACGGGGCTTGTCCACGGTTCTTCCTGGACACCTTGGAGTGTCCCTTCTCATGTCTGAGCCTCAGTTTGCCCACCTAGAAAATTGGAGTACCAATACTCGCATCGTGGCCTTATTGAAGGCCATGGAGAGTCGTGCTGAGCACACAGCCTGCATACGGTCAATACAGGCATTGGGAGGGTTGGTTTGTCTGGAGTGTCACCCCCCCTCTTAGGTGTCCCCCAGCCTTTAGGCCTGGACACCTCATGTTTCAGATAGAGCAGCTGGGGACCAGAGAGGGGAAGACACTTGTGCCAAGAAAGACAACTTAGTAGAGGTGGGGCACCAGAACCCCAGGGTCCTACCTCCCATTGCCAATATTCCCAGATGGTGCCTCTCCCAGGCTGAAGAGCCTTGTGGAAACCAAACACCTTTGAGGACTCAAAGGAATAATGCTCTAATAGAGGGATTCCAGGCACCTGTTCTCTTGGGCCTTCCTGACCCCTCCACCCCGACTAGCCTCAGCCCACAGGTAGCCTTGTCCTAGCTGGGCTGAGCTTTCATCTCTCTTTAAAGACACCCTCATCCCCCCAGGCCTCATGCAAAGTCCTTCTCAAGCCCCGTTGGCAATATCAGGCCTCCTAGGTGCCCCATCTCACCAGGGAGATGAGATGATTTCCGGCAGGGGTGGAGTGGGGCAGAGGGCTGCCTGAAGCCAAAGGAGAGGCCTCTCTCACCCTCCCCTGCCTCTTATCTCCTCATCTTCTCAAACTGCCCAACGACCTGAGCTCTGGGCTTGGGACAACTTGCAGCTACTGGGAGGGGAGCCCAGAAGAGTTTACCCCCAAAGGCCCTGCCCAGTCCTGCTGATGATGCCTGAAATACCCTTCAACTTCAGCCCTGTGTGCCCTTCAGCCTTTGGCATCTCCTTGTCCACTAGAACCAGACAGTCCTGGGTGTGAGTCCCAGCTCGGCCATTCCCATCTGTGACCTTGGGCCAGGGACATAACCCCCTGGGGCCTGTTTCCTCGTCGAGTGGGAGTGATAACACCTACTGCCCAGCGTTGTCAGACAGTCTCAGTGTGGGAGATGCATGGAGTGGCAACCACTGCTGCTTTTGTCCTTCCTCTTTTCCTCTTCCTCCATTCTGCCTGTTAGAGCCCAAGAGCTTCTGGAACCTCTGTGGGTGACGTTGGCCCTGTGGAAGACAGGAAGGGGGAAGCTGCAGGTTTAGGCCACACTCTGCTCCAGTGTTTTAAACACTGGGAGGGTCAAACAGAGCTGCCACCCCAGCCACTGTGTAACCTCTGACCTTGCTGCCTCTGACCTGGCTCTGGAAGTTTCCCTCCCCCCACCCCTGCCCCACTCACCCAGGCTCAGGAGGGGCCACTTTGAGTGATGCTGAAAACACTGGGCAACTTGCAGACCTTGGCCACTGGCGACACCCACCTCGCCTACAGCCAGTCCAGCCAGAGGGAGTCTAGGAGAGGGCAGGCTCGCCCTCAGCTCCGCCTCAATCTCTCTGGGCACAACGTGCTCACATGGAGCCTAGCACAGAGTGAGTGTCCCAAATGCTTCAGCTATTATTAATAGTAGTAAGAGGAGGAGGAGTAGAGCCATCTTACTTCCTAGAAGAGCAGTGTGAGGCCCAGAGCAGCTGAAAAGCCACTACCTCTGTGAAGGCATCCAGGCTCTGCCCCTTCTCCCCTAAGTGGCTCTCCTTCTTTTTTGACTTATTTCCGTTTCTCTCCAATGCTGTGGGTGCCATGAGGAGGCTGAGCCCAGGAGGCCCCTCTGCCCGGGGACCCTCCACTTGGGTGCGCCCCACCGCTAGCGCTCATTCTCCCCACTGGCTCCCCTGCAGGCCTGCTGAATTATTGAAGAGTGCTAATGTGTGTGGTGAGAGCAGGGCCTCTGCCCCAGTGACCTTGGCATCTGCTGTATCTTCTCGCCTGCTCCCTGGGGCATCTGCCATGTTTTCCTGCAATGTCCTCCTTCCTGTCAGCCCCTTCCCCACCAGGTTCAGTGGGCAGAATTCTGACCTCCTCACAGCACTACCAGCTGATTAGTGGTTAAACTCAAGTCAGTAAAAGTTAATTGAGCAAAAGTGTGTGTGAGGCACTGGGGATGCTGTGAGGACTGGAGTCCAAGAGGCCCTGCCACCAGGGAGGGGCAAGGGACAGTCATCCCCTGCCTACTGTGCACAGTAGGCACACCTACTGTGTGCCTGGCACCGGGTGGTTCTCTCCTGACTTGACCACCTGCAGAGGTGGAGGCCACCCTGGTTTACTGATGAGGAGAGTAGGGCCCAGGGAAGTGAGGAGCCTGCTGCGGAATGCTGAATGCTCCGTGTGGATGTGTTGGCCTTAAGGCCTGCTTTGTGACAGGAAACTGGAGGAGAGGAGCCGCTCCTGAACCGACCAGGTGGTTCCCATCAGTGGTAGCAGGGGTGTGGAGACAGGTTGCTCTCAGCTTTTCCTGACACGTGGCTGGGCCCTTGGGAGCCTGCACTCTGAGGAGGTTCTTAGCTCGCCTTGAGCGCAGGGCAGCTTGAGGCCATTGCAGTCATGGGGCTGCTCTTCCCTCCTGGGGCTCCCTGCCCTCTGCCCCTCCCCTAGCTCAGCCCTGCCGCTCCCCTCTCCCTACAGCCACCTTAGAGGGCCCAGCCCAGCTCTGGGTCCTCCTGGTGTGTCCTCCCTGACCCTTCTCCCCCTTGGCCCTGCCTGCATGCCCCCTCCTGTCCTCAGGTGGGCCTGATGGCCCTGCCATTCCCCACCTGTGCCCCTCCCGCCCTTCCTGCCTCCTGCCCACAGAGGAGGTGAGTGCCCTCTACCGTGAACTTGCCTCCTTCCACCTCACACTTTCTCTCTGGCTTTCATCCTGTCTTGGAGGAATAGTTGCTTCTACTCCAGACTGAGGCTCATCCCTGCCCCCCCACCCCAGCCCACAATAAGCCCCCGCTGTCAGGCATCCCCTTCCCGCAGCTCCCGACTGGCCTCTGCCCCTACCTGTTCACCAGATCTGGAGGATCTCTGGGTCCCCTAAGCCAGTCGCCATTCCTGGTCACCCCTGAAGTCTCTTGGGCCAAAATGGAAGCTCTGTACCACCTCTCGCTAATGGAGGCTGACAGTAGCCCTGGACTTCCACTTACCCCATGTGGCTGTGGAACTTCTTGGGTGGCACTTCTGGGTCTCAGTTTCCCTTTCTGTTGAGTGGGGCCTGCAACATAGTGGGCACTCAACAAATTCTGCTGAATTAATGAACTAAGTAAGTAATCCCTGGCCTGTCTGCCTCACCTCAGTGTTGTGCAGATCAAAGTAACTAGTGGATTTAAAAGGGCTTTGCAAAGTGTGACAGTGTTGTTTGGACGAGAGCATCCGTGATGCTCAGGGTGATGTTCCGCTGTTGGTATTATAACCACTGCCCTCACTCTGCAGATTCTGCCTCCCACAGACCTTTTGTATCCACCCCTCCTCTCCATCCCTTTCCCGCTCAGGCCCCATCATCTCTCCCCCGGCCACTGCTTCAGTCATAACTTGGGTCACTGCCTCCTCTCCCGCATGATCTATCCTCCACCCGGTGGCAGCTGGAGTGATCTTTCTGAAGCACAGATCAGACCCTGTCACTCCCCACTTAAACCCTTCAGGCCCCCGATGGCTCTTGAGATAAGAGCAAGCCCCTGAGTTGTGCACACAAGGCCCTCCCTGGTTGGGGGGTGAGGGGGCTGTCTCCCTCTCCAGCCCACTGTTCCTGCCCCTGGGCCTTGGCACAGGTCGCCCCTCTGCCTGCAATATCTTTCCCCTCCGCTTTCAAACCCAACTCCTTTTCCTTCAAGACTCTTCTCAAAGATGCCTTCCCTTAGAAGCCTTCCCTGACCCCCAACCCTGGATTGGATGCTCCCCTACGCTGGTCCCACAGCTCTTTGAGCTCCAGCTCTCACACAAGCCTGAGTCGCTGTTGTCTCTTATCTCCCTGTGGCCCCCGACTCCTCCCTCAACTTGTCCCACTGGACTGTGAGCCCCCTGATGAAGGGTCTTGGCATTTTTGTACCTTTAGTTCACAGAAAGCATTAGAGAACATTTGCTGAATGAATGAATGAATGAATCAATGAATCAATGAACAAGCTGCCTCCCAGGTGGTGGGGACTCTGGGCTAACCCTTGGACCTACAGTGGGCAGTGGGCAGCACAGCATGCCTCTACCTGCTGGGGAGGCCTTCCTTTCTGAGCGGCCCATGAGGCTGTCGGCACTGTCCTAGAATGGCTCCTAGCATGGTCTTCTATGCTCCTCTGACCTGGCCCCAGGCCTATGGATGGTCTGGCTGCCACTTTGCTCTCGCAGACTCATGTCCTGGGATTTCTGCTTTCCTGGCCCGGCTTACCTGGCGCTGACTGTCTTCCCATGAGTGTCACCCTTCACTGGACCCAGCCCAGGCCTGAGGTGCTACCACCTCTGCTCCTGGTTTCTGCCAACCCCTGTCTCCAAGCCTGCAGATCTGGGCAGACTCCCAGGTGCCCAGTACTGGGTGTGGGAGAGGGTCTGGAGAGGGTGGGAAGGAGGAAATGCTGCCTCGCTCAGTGGGGACCCTTAAGGCTGAAGACCCACATGTACACAAAAACGGGAAGCTGGGAGGCCCAGAATGAGGGGTTCTGGCTGTAGGAGATACCTGTGGGTGGGGGTCAGGGAGGGTTTTCTGGTAGAGGTGGTGCTGCCCTAAGGGGGCCAGTAAGGACGAGGGGGAGGAGGTCCTCACCGGTGGGCAGAGCAGCGTGAGCAAAACTGTCCTGGGTGCCTGCTCTGTGCTGGGCTCTGTGCCAGCTGCAGCCCCGCAGCACGGCCTTTGGTGGATATGATTAGCTCCATCTAACAGACAGGGAGACAGAGATTTCAAGAGGCTCAGGGATGCACCCAGGGCCACCCGCTGTCCCCGAGGCACTGTCAGGCCTCAACCCCAGGTCGGGCATCTTTTTAGCTCCTAAGTGGAGGGAGCAAAGGAGAGTCTGGGGGGGAGGGAGGCTGGCGCCCACCACAAGCATCAAACAGCTGCTGACTGTGACTTCCCGGGGAGGGGGTGGGGGTGGGGGGTGGCTTTCCTAGTTGGTCCTGTTCTTCCCTCCCCTCGTGGGAGAGCCCTCACGATGAGAGGTTCCCGCTGCCCCCTCCCCGGAGAGGCCGGCAGTTTGCCTTTTCAGAGGATAATTCCCCATTATACAGAGATATTTAGCCTAATAGAAGCCGACAGATCATTCAGGGCAGTAATGTACTCCGGCTTCAAGCGTTTAGTTTCCTCAGCCTGAACTCCCAGGTTAAAGGCTCCTTGCCCGCGCCTGCCCCGCGATGGTGCCTGTGACCTTGACTGCAGTGATGGGGTAGGTTTCTCCCTTCCTCCTTCCCTCCCCCTCCTTTGCTGGCTTCCTCCTCCCTCCCTTTCTCTTTCTTTAAAAAAAAAAGGTGTTTTTCTTCTTAAATATTCAGTCAAGAGGCTGTTGCTTAAACCATGCATGCTCTGGGGACAGGCCAATTGTGTTCAGCTGCCAACGGGGCATGGGAACACCTGGCTGGCCCAGTACACTCCCACAGCCGTGTGGGGCTGGCAGGTCTGCTGCACCTGGTGGTATGTCTGGGCAGCTGGACCTTCTAGCTGGGTATAGGCAGACAAATGCTGGGCAGATGGCTTTGTCCGGGGCCAGAACTGGCCCCCCTACTCCCTCAGCCCACCTCCCTGCCCCAGGACTGGCCCACAGGGTTCTGGCCTGACTCCCTCAATGACTGGGGTCTCCTTGGGCCTGGGCATCCAGGGAAGGACCCAGGGAACACTAGTGGCTAGATTGGAGGGGCAGATGGCAGCAGAGGTGGCACTTGAGGGCCTTTCATTGGTCAAGAGGGTGGCTTCTGGAGCTGCCTCCTTCTGGCCCCGGCAGGGCCCACTTGTCAATTGTCTGTTCCTGCTGCTCTGTCTTGTCTTTGTCTGCCCTTCTCTCTCCCTCTCTCTGCCACCTTCTGCCTCCCTTTCATCTGCTCTCCTGGCTGCCGACTTGAGCTGCCTTGCACTTCTGTGGAGGCAGCAGGGAGTATGGAGAACACTGGCTATTTGGAATCAGCCTCTCGTGGGTTCAAATCCTGGCTCCAGGACTTATAAGCTGTTTCTGTTCAATTTAATATTTTGAATTTGAGCAAGTTCCTTAATCTCTCCGAGACTTCATCCCTCACCTATAACGTGAGGGGCTTCCCCTTGCCTCACAAGGGTGTCCTGAGGGTCCCTGTGTGATGTGGTGAGGAGTGGTGTGGGGGTGACAGCTGTCCCTGCCTCAGTGATCCCAGTATGCTGGGTGATGCTCCCACTCCTCCTGCCAGATGCCCTCTCTCTGCCCCTCTGGCCGGGAAAGGTGCAAGTGGTCAGGAGGGGCACCTGGAAGGTGGGCTCTTGTTCCCTTGATCACAAGCCGCCTGGGTAGATGTGAGGGGGAAGAATGAGGCCAAGCTGGAGGGACCCTTCTCCTTGAGGTCGTTTCCTGGGTAAAGCCTAGTGTCTGCTCCTGGGTCTGGTTTGAAGGGATCGACTTAAGGGGCCGTGGCAGGACTCCCAGGGGAAGATGAGAGGGTGGAAGAGCAGGACCTGTGTAACCTGGGAGGAGAAGACTTCTGGGTTGGGATCCCCCTATCCTAGATTTTGAGGGGGGTGGACAAAGAGAGCCTCTAACCTTCAGGGCTGGGGAGTTTTGGCAGCTGGATGGAAGCTGGGGTGAAGGCGAGATTCCTGTTCCTTCTGGGGCAGGGCTGGTTGGATGGCCTTTGGGAGTACAGGAGGGGAAGGCCCCTAGGTGTGGGGTCATAGGGGGAATCTGGGGCTGACATGCTGTGGGACCCTGGGCTTGTCCCATTCCCTCTCTGGGCCTCAGTTTCCTCATCTGCTAAATGAGGTTAAGCATCTTGCCCTCTATGCCTCATGGGGTGGGTGGAAGATCCAGTTAGAAAATAGATGGGGCTGTTCAGTGATCTATAACGGAGTAATAATAACTATGATTCTGGGTATTACCTTGCCTTCCCTTCACTCTCTGTAACACCCCTTTTGATCCACACAATCTAGCCCTGATTCATATATTGATAGAATTAAAGAAACTTACAGCTGAAAGCAGCCTCCCAATGTAGTACAAATCCCCGCTCAACATACGTGGTTCTCAGACCTCTGCTTGCATGCTCCCGGGGACAGGGAGCTATTCCTCATGCTGAACAGAGATTTATCTCCTTGGAATCTTTTCTCACCAGGCCTAGCTCTGCTCTCTAGGCTCATAAATGCCACCTGTCTCGTCAGGCACCTGAAGTCCTGACCAGGTCCCTGAGGCTTCCCTAGGGAATGTGGGTTCTAAGCCCACCTCTTCTTGTCAAGGCCCCTGTGAGCAGACTCCACTTTATCAAAGACCTTTGAGACAGGTACATCAGTGACTGGGCATGGCTGTCTAGAGGTGGCAGCACCATCTCCAGAGCTGGAGCGGCTGGCTCACCCAGCCCCCACGTCTCCTGGCCACCAGGCTCCAGAGAGGCCACGACTACCTGTCTGTGTCTGTGTAGCTTGTTCTTGGAGCTACTCACAGAACTCACCCAGATTCTAGTAACTCCCTCTTGTCCACTTTGGCCTATTCCCAGGGCAAGTGGAAGGCTTTGAACAGGGGACCTGCCTCCCTGATTGACCCCTCCCAGGCTGGACCTACCTTCAAGTCTCCATCCTGGTCTCTGCCAAAAAAGTGGTTCCAGGCAGGGCCAAGGACAAGCCCTGCCGATGCCAGTGAGAATCCACCCTGGGGGCCAGTCTGACCCACTCTGCCACATTCTTAGACGTGGTTATTTAGCTAACCCCTGGGAAACCTGGCCATAGTTTTCTGTCTCGTCCACAAGGATGTCACGAGGGCCTGGCTCATGGCCGGCAGGAGAGCACATCACCCTTTCGAGCAGCCAGGAGAGGACACGCAGTTCTTCTACAAGACTCTCTGGTAGTGAACTCCTCAAGCTTGCTATTGTCTTCCTGGTGCTCTGTGCAGCACTTATGGAATTTCTATTTGAATGGATGTGAAACTTACCAGTGTAAGCACAAATTGGCTGTTTTAGTCCCTTTTTTAAGACAAAGGGGGAGGGATGCTAATATGTATAAATGCCAGCTCTTGACATACATCATTTCTCTGAATCTTTATCACAACTTTATGTGGGAGGATTGTGGTACCACTTGGAAGATGAGGGAGCTGAGCCATGGAAAGTGGAGTAACTTACCCAGGGCCCCACAGCTACAAGGGCAGAGCCAAGACTCACACCAGGATTGTCCTACCCTCAAACTCTTGCTTTTCCCAGATGCTGTGCCCCATGCCCGCGTCCCCTCCTACAACTTCTCACAGGTTCAGCCAGCACGTTCTTCAACAAGAGTGTTCTGGGGGTCTGCTCTGCACCAGCCCCTCTGCACCCTCTCTCACCCTGTCCTGTCCTTTTTGGACAATCTTGTCTCCTGTCAGCCTGAGGGTAGTGCCCAATCTCCCTGTCCCTCCCTACATGCCACACACAGGACCAGGGGACAGAGTGGAGGCTCCGGGGAGAAAGATGTACCCCGGAGGGATGTGAGACCCAAAGGTCTCCATGGGTGGCTCATCTGCTGTGTTATTTTTAACAGATATTTTTGGTTGGGAAGGCCTGTGTGTAAAGCAGTACGTGTCTGTGGAGAAGATCTACGAGTCATCCTTGATCCTTTTCTTACCTTACCCCCTCAGATCCAGCTCATCAGCCAACTGCTGAGGAACTGGTTCCGCTGCAGTGTAGATCCTGAATCTGTCTAGTCCTTCCCTCACCGTGGCCTGAGCCTCGTCTCTTTCTCTTGGGCAATTGGTCCCCTGCTCCTGTGCCTGCTCCCCTTCCATCCTGTGTCCGCTCAGCAGCTCTGGCGGAACTTTTCACAGTGAAGAAAACGTTGCAGCCCTTCCCTGGTTAGAACCCTTCAGCGGCTTCTCATTTGCATTCATTGGGATGAAGTCTGAAGCCCTTGCCTGGCTCTGAGGGCCCAGCCTCCCTCTGCCTCACTCCTGGCAGTTGCCCCACCTCGGCCCACCTTGGCCCAGCACCTGGCCTACCTGCTGCTCTGCAGAAACACCAGGGTCCCTCCTGCCTCTGCTCTGGGCCCTACAACTCCTGCTCCAGGCCGGGTTGATTTCTTATCATACCGGCATAAATTCAGACGTGACCTCTTCCCTGATCCTCCAGCTGCAGTAACCCCTGGCCCCACCCGGGGATGCTCTCTCACGTTACCAGGTTTGATTAATTGTCCTGGTCACTCTTGGGAATTATCTTGTTTGTTTATTTGCTTATCGTCTGTACCCCTGTCCACAGGAGAGCACAAAACTTGTGTGTCTTGTACCCACTGAGTCCCCAGTACTTATAATACACCAGCATCTAGCAAGTGCCCAATAAGTATTTGGTGAATGAATGAAAAATAACGCAGAAACATGTAAAGGAGAAATAGTAGATTTTGCAATTGTGGCTATAGTAGCAGTCAATAATGTGACAATTGTGTGTGTGTGTGTGAGCGTATGTAAACTGGGAATCATCTGCTCTGCTAATGAGAGGCTTGGAGGTGCCTGGGCCTGAAGCACTGCGTGCATGGGAGACACAAACGTGTACATGTGGGCCATACACACATGTGCACACGCATGTTTCCCTGTTCAGCAGCAGTGTGACTTCTGGCCTTTTATCTCTTGGGCCTCGGTTACTCTCTCTACCTGTGGAACGGGGCTACCTGGGGCTGAAGGCAGAGGCCTGGGTGCTGTGGCCTCTCGAGGTCAGCCCTGGCCCCTGGCAGGAGCGCCGCAGGTGGCAGGGCCTCCTTGGCCTGCCTTCTGGCCTGCTGCGCTGTGCTGGGAGGCTGGGTGGTGTTTATGGAGGTCCACCTCCATGCAGGGCTGCTTCCCGCTGCCCCAGGAGGCAAGGATCTCTCCCAGGTGGGAGCGAGTGGTCCAGGGGCGGGGAATGGGCAGGAAAGGCTGGAGGTGTGAGCTTTGCTGCCGGGAGGTAAATTACGTTCACAGCTGAGGTCTCTTGAATGCATACATAGCTTCAATCTGACACGTTTCATTTTTGTGTATGCGCTTGCTTTTTAAAAAATTTTGACACATTTATTTTATTTCTTGAACTTTTTTCTTTTAATTTCTACAAAAAGAATTTTCATGAAATTAAAAAGAGAAAACATACACACATACACGTGCACACCTGTGTTTGCACCACCCCCAGGCAACAACTGTCCCCTCCCTGCCCGAGTGCCCTTTCCTGTGAAGACGGTGCCGGAAGCTTGCAGAATGTGTGGAAAGTGGAAGAGGCCCTTGACCTTGGGCAAATTACTTAATCTCTCTGTGCCTCAGTTTCCTCATCCAAAAAATAAGTGTGTAATAATTGCTCCCTCTTACAGTTGTGCAGATTACTTGAGTCAACATTTATAAAGCCTTTGTGAAGATGCCTGGCACTGAGCTTGTTTTTGTTAAATAAGAGAAGTAAATAAATACAAAAGAAGGGCACCCATAATGCCCAAAGAGGCAGCTATGGAACTCTGTCCTGAGAGTCAGAAATCAGAGTTTGAGCCCCAACTCTGCCCTTACTCCCCATGTAACTGGGTGCGTGTGTGTGTGTGTGTGTTTGGCTTCTTCAGCCTCAGCATCTCCACCTGGAGAAGGTCTATGCAATCTGGACCCTGCGATGCTGCACTGTGTGTCAGGGGTGATGGAGGCGAGTGGGCTCAGTGAGCGTGGAGCTGTGCACACTGCTCCAGTTGGCCCCCACCTTCATCCATCTTCCCAATTTTCTCCCTCAATATTGTTAGGCAAACATTGCTCCATGTTGCTACCAGTCCTGTGTTTATCATTTTTAATGGCTGTGTAATATTCCATTGAGCAGAGGTGTCTCGATGCCCTTTGTCATCTCTATTATGGGATATTTAGGCAGCTTCCAGCACTTTGCTGTTATAAATAACCCTGCAGTGAACAGCTCTGTGCCTGGAGCACTTCCCCTCTGATGGATGAATTTCCCAGGCAACCTCAGGGACATTCATTGAGGCTGCTTTGCTGGAGGGCTGAGGGCTGTGCCAGCAGCAGTGGCTGGGAGAAGTAGCTACCTTCAAAGGCCTGGTACCTGGTCCCAGGAGTGGCAGCATCGCGGGGAGGGCACTGAGACAGTGTGACAGTGGTGAGCATGATGGAAAAAGCAGAGCATCTAGTGCAACAGTACTGAGCACGATGGGCAGTCGTAAGGCCAGTGTGGGAGGGACAGTGGGTGCTGTGGAGAGCTGGGACAAGGAGTCAAAGGAACTAGGTTCTGGTTTTGCCTGTGCCACTCTCACTGTGTGACCTTGGGCAAATCCCTTTCCCTCTCTGGACCCCAGTTTTCTCCATGTATTGCGGCCAGGGCCTGGACAAAGGTTTATCCACAACTGTGCTGTCCACTATGGTAGCCACTAGCCACATGTGCCTATGTCGATTTAAATGTGGCTAGTGCCTGCCATATTGGGTGGCATGGGTATAGAATGTTTCCATCATTGCCGAAAGCTCTCCTGGGCTAGAAACATTTCTCGAGATCCAGTCAGCCCTAACGTGCTGTGATTCGGGACCTCTGTCATCCTGCCTTTTTATGGAGCCAGGAACGATGCCAGCAGCCCTTGGCGCAGAGGACTCATTAAGGGGCTGAAGAGGCCTACTGACTTTCCAAGGCCAGGACCTCTGGAAGTGTCCTGAGTCTGAAATATCCACACCTGTTTCTCCCCCCAAAGGCCCAACTTGGCCTCAGAGAGAGGCTGGGGGTGAGTGTGGGCCCACGAGGGGTGGCCCCCAGCCAGGCCATGCCTGAGGAGGCTGGCGTGAAGGTGGAGTAGGTTGTCCCCTGAGTCCTCAGACAGAGGGCACTGGAGGGCCTACCCTGCTCTCTGCCAGCCCTGGAACACCCCACTCCTTCCTGAGTTAGGCACTGTCCTCCCCAGGATTCTGTTAGAAGGCTGGACTGGAGGCCAGAGAACATGGCTGCCTCACTCAGCTTGTGGTTGTCCTGCTGTGGCTGCCTCAGGCCCTTGGCCCAGTTCTGGGTCCTCACTGGAAGAGGAACTGTGAAAAATGAGTCCTCAGCACTGAGGGGGAAGCCAGCCCCCTCCCCTCCCCCATACCAAATACACATGCTGGCCACAGCACGTGGACCCCGGCCACACCTGCCCCCAGCCCGCCATTCACTTCAGAGGGAATGCCTCCTGCAGGTGCTTTCCTGCAGCCTAGAGGTACTCCAGGGTGAGAGGGAGGTGCTTGGGGGGAGGGGCAGTAAATGAGGGAAGTAAGATGCAAGGTGTGAGGGAGTGAAAACAAACTTAGCTGACTTTGGTCTCACCTTTGCCAAGTTGTGGCCACTGTCTGCCCTGCCCTCTGTGTCCAAATGCCCCTCTGTTCCCCAAATGAACCATACTGCTCACTCTTGCTTCTCTTGTTTTGTAGGGATCCCATGCCCATGTGCTGGCTGCCTTGAGTCTTTGGGGCCACACAGCCTCCCGTCCGCATCTCCAGGGCTCTGGCCCTGTCCAGCCCCTGGACCAGCTCCCAAGCCTGTTCCTCACCCCAGTCTGGGCTGAGGGGACTCCTCAAGCTTCAGGACTCAACGGGGCACAGTAGCAGTCACGGTAGGTGGCATCTGTAAGCTGCGCACTCCCTGGCTCTGGGGATCTAAGCCTTCTCGGTCCCTAGAACAGGAAGTGTTTCTGAATACTATCTTTGGTTGCAAGTAGTAAAAAACCTATTTCAATAAAATGAAATGATCAGCTCATGTAACTGCAGTGCCAGCATTTGTATGGGCTTCAGGCAGGGTTTGATCCAGTAGTTCAATGTGACCAGGACCTGGTTTCTGTCTGTATTCCTCTGCTCTTCTTCCTTGGTGATGGTTCCACTCCAAGTGGCATTTCACATGATATGGTTACAAGATGTTTGCCAACAGTTTATAGGGCAACATCTTTCTAGGTTTGAATCTGGAGTCGGGGTTGGAGGCAAAAATCTGCTTTCCCTATAGAACAAACAAAAGCCCTGGAGTTGATCTCTTATGCCCTATTGCAGGATTTGGATCATCTTGATCATTTAACTGTATCTACAGGGCTTGGAAACATAGATGGACTGGGGGCCAGGGGCCATCTTTCCCCAACCATGTGACCAGGAATGAGGGGAGGGTGTTTCCCCAAAGGAAGTTTGGGGTTCTACTGGCAGGAAAGAGATACTCTCAACTGGAGGAGGCAAATAACAAATGATCGTTATAGACAGCATCTGCCCAGGTAGGACAGCGCTGAGGCCATTCCTAGATGGATATGGACATGCTGTGTGTCCTTGGGCAAATCCCTGTTCCTCTCTGAGCCTCAGCTTCCTCGCCTGATGATGAAGGTCTCCTGGCAGGGGTGCCGTGGAGCTGCCTGGACTGATGGATAGAAAGCACTGACATCCAGCAGGTGCTCAGTAAACCGTGTCCTCTGCCCCTTCCCTCCCAGGGAGTTTGGGAAACCCCTGCTTTCTTCAAACATGGGAGGAGCTAAGGAGGGAGCCTCATCAGTCAGGATCCCTAGAAGCAGAGCCTGAGACAAGGATTTGGGTACATGAGATTTTTTGAGGGTTGACTCTTGGGAGAAGGGAGGAAGACAGAGACTGGGATGGGAATGGAAGCCCCATGAGGCTGTGGTCTCAGGTAAGGTCTAGCTGTGGGCTGGTCCAGGGAGCTCTGGAGTACAGCTCATACCACAGAATCACCCCCAGACAAAGGGGCTGGGCTTTTGCACCCCTGTAGCAATCAGTCATGGACTGTGGGCTACTTCTGGGTGCCTGTACTGCTCAGGCGAGGTGGCCCCCATTTGCAGAGGGGGATTCTCTGGAGGAAAGGGGAGTAGGGACTGAAGCAGCCTGCCCTCCAAGCAGCTGGGGTGTGGGTGGGCATGCTGGCTGTGGAGGGGCTCTGGGCTGGCACCATTTCCTGCAGGGAGGCGGGAACCTGTGTCCCCAGGCTGGCCAGTCTGCAGTCCTCTGGCTTTTGCTCTCCTGCCCGAGCCAGCGGTGCCGGTTCCTTCCACGTGGGGAGCTGGGCTGCCCTGCCTGGGGTCTGGTGATGGGGTGGACCTTCAGCCTGTCCTTTAGAGGAGGCTTTTCCACCCTGGGCCTCTTGCCCTCCCTCTGCCCCTGACTCTTCTCCTCTAGTAGTTCCTCTTCTCTCCCTTAAACCTTAGCCATGCAGCTCCCCCACCTATTATACCCTTCCTTGCTCTCTACCCCATCCTTTTTTTCAAGGCCCAGTTTAGGTTCCTCTTTCTCCAGGAAGCTTCTACTGAGTGCTCCAGCCAATGGTTATCTCCTTTAGTCCATCCTCCTGCTCCTCCCTTTTTACAGATGGAAAGACCAAGAACCAGTGTACATTTCCTCGTAAATACTCTCTTGGTTACTGCTTCAGTGCCAAAATGTATTGCTCTCTTTGCCTTGGCTGCTGGGAAGCTCATAGCTGGTTTGTGGCCATTTCTGATAAGTGTTCCAGATGCTGCAGCACGCAATTACTCAATAGCTTTGCCTCTGGCTTCATCTTCTTCTCTCCCACTTTTTCCTCATTCTGATTTCTTCTCTTATTTTTCAGCCTGTGCTGGTCTCTGCAGCCTCAAACTCTTTTAGAAAGAGATGGGGTATAAATAACCAAGAGTGGCTGTAAATGAAGCATTCAGTGCTGACTGCAGTCAGATTCTAGGCCTTCCCCTTCCTCAGGGCAGTGTGGGGGGGGGTCTCCCCCAGGCCCAGGGCAGAGCCTGTCCCCAGAGAGACACCAAAGCCCACCGTGGTGGCCCCAGGACAGTGCCCACTGTGCCCTCTGTGTGTCAGGAACGGCATTGTTCAGCTTCCCGTGCTCTTCCCTCCCTCTCCCCATCTTATCAGAAGCTAATGAAAGAGGCTGGGAAACCCAATCCTCTGGTAATTAAATTTACTTAACGGGTATTCAAGTGGAGTAATGAGAAGTTTAATGCAGTGATTAGATTTTTCTTTAATTAATTAAAATGAGAACCATGTGTCTTGCCAGCAAACCAACTTGACCCTCTGCTTTAGAGTAGCAGGGAGAGACAGTGGGGGGCTGGGCTGGGTGGGTGGGGGCTCAGGGGCAGGGACAGCCTTCTGCCCTGGCACTGCTATCCTCAGAAGTAAGCCCAGCTCTGGTGCCCACTCAGGTCAGTCTCTGATTCAGCTCTCACTTCCAAGCCCTGCCAGTGCCAAGCCTGGGCTACACCTGAGTCCCCAGGGGCGAGGGATTCGAGAGTCCCTGCACTCAGATGGCTGAAAACTGACCCAAGATGAAGGTTTCAGAGGAGAGCCAGCAAGGGTGGCTTAAAGCAAGGAGCACAGAGGAGGGATTTCGGGCATTGTGACAGGAGGAGGTCTTTTGAGTATCACATCTCATCTCACGGGCCAGCTGACACCTTCGCCCGCCTGCTCAGCCAGCCCTGGGTTTACCTGCAGTGGCACTGGATCATCTGGCTAATGGAATAGGGGCAGTGGGGTGGATAAGTGAAAAATCTGTGATAACCCGCAAACCACTTCTTCTCCTTGGCTTGGGAATGCACCCATGCCAGATGTCTGGCCAACCTTGCTGTGTTTCTGAAGCCCAGTTAGGATGCAAGGAAGCACTGCCTGCCTCGAGCCACTTCTGTGGGGGTCAGGTGGTGGCTGGGGCAAAGGGAGTATGGGAATCTCAGCATAGCTGTCTGGACTGGGGCATAGGACTGGCCTTGCCAGGGGAGAGGGTAGGCATGGTGGGGACCCAGAAGACAGGCCCTGGCACCCCAGGGGCAAGATAAAATTATTTTCAGAGCAGTGGGTAAGGCTGGGGAAGGTCCTGAGCCCTTCATGTTGGGGAGGCCGAAAACCTCCTTCACTGAGCCCTGACCCCAGCCCCACACTGAGCCCTGATCCTGGACAGACTAAAACTTGATCCCAGTCATACACTGAGCCCTGAACCCAGCCTCAACTCTGAGCCCTGATCCTGGATGACTGAACCTTGATCCTAGCCCACACTGAGCCCAGCAGTGTCGTGGATATACCAGTAGAGAAACAGGTGCTGGGGTGGGAGGGAGGGTGGGAGTTGTGAGTGGCCCTGCTTGTCCATCCCCACTTTCAGCTCTGCTGCCTTTGGACAGAACTCCTGTGCCAGGCCCCACACTAGTCTCTGGAATGACTGAGATGAGTCAGACGTAGGCCCTGCTCACAGGGCTGGTGGGGGACGTGACAAGCAAACATATACCGAGTGAGTGATGGAGCTAACACGGGGGAGGGCTGGGGGGCCATGGATCTGTATTTGAAGTGTTCCTGGCAGCAGGTGGGGGGTGGTGCTGGAGGCAGGAGCCAGTGGGGAGGCTGAGGTGGGGCGGATGGTACCCATGGGGGTTGGGGTTGGGGGGTCTAGGGTGAGTGATTCTCTCCCCAGTAACTGGCTGTGACTCCCCAAGGCCACCCTCAGCTCCTGGTGAGTCCTGTGGGGAGGGTTGATGGTGTGCTGGCGCTGGGCTGATAATATTACGTTATGAGGAAGGCATTTTTATACTTTCACAGAAGAGGAAACAGAGATGAACAGGGACTTGCCAGAGGCTGCTCAGCCTACGTGGCCAGAGTGGCATGTTTTTCCAGTTCTCGCCTGCCTCCAGGCTGCGCATTGCTGCTCCTGGGTGTGAACTTGCCCTGGGAGGCCAGATCCTCTTCGTCTGACGCGTCCTCCCCGACCTGGCGGGGGACACTGATGGGGGCGGAGGTGAGGCTTGAGCCTGGGCCATACTGGCATCCAGGGCTTCAGGCCACAGCTGGGGTCCTCGGAGTGGGGAAGTGAGGAAGGCCCTGGCTGCGTAGGGGATGGGGATCAGGCCGAGGCCCCTGACACAGGCTCAGGGCTTGGGACTCGCCCGGGAAGGTGGGTCTTCTGCTTCCTCATCCCCACTTCTCCCCTCTCGGGACCCCTCCTCCCTGGATTTCCACTCCCTGTCCCCATTTCCCTCCCTCCATGGCCCAGGCCTTTTGGAATAACCAGACCCAGAGAAACCAGCCAGCCAGCCATCTACCACACACATGGGGAAATTGAGGCCCTGAGAGGGGCTGGGTCCTGCTCAAGATCATGGGGCTCTGCCTGTCACCTCTCTTTATGGTAAAGAGACTGAAATCACATTATCTTGAATTGGAACACTTTCCCTTGGCTGGGAGGCCTTGGGGGGCTTGTGCACACACAAGTTCACACCACCCAGGCAGATGCCCCCATGGAGCCACCCCATCTCCTCGGGCACTGTGCCCTGCAGATGTCTCCCTCCCCGGGGTTCCAGGTGCTATAACTTGCTCTCATTTAATCTTCTCAACAGTCTGGGAGGTTGAGTGGTTTTCTCCAGGTGAGGGGACCAAGGTCGGGAAGTAGGGCAGAGTTACACAGCTGAGTACAGAGGTGGCAAGCTCAGATCCTCCCAAGCCACCCCCTCCCTGATTGCCCACTCTTTGCTGCCAGCAGCTCACCTCCCTCCGTCTTTCCGTGGGCCCCCAGCAGCTCGCCATCCACTGCTGCTTCCCTCCTTGCCTTGTGCTCCAGCCAAAACCAGCGATTCTTCCCCAGCACTCCCCACACTTCCCCACCCCCAGGCCCTGCTCAAGCTGTTCGAGCCCCTGGAGTCCCCTCCCAGCTCCATCTGCCCACATCCCCTTCGTCTTTCTGGGCTGGGCCCAAATGCCGCTTCCTTCATGGAGACCCCTCACCCCATCAGAAGCTGGGCCCCTTCCTCTGAGCACCACCCTACAGCTCCTTCCTGGCCCCCTCTTTGGCACCTGGCCTCCTTGTGTCTGACTTTGCAGCCATGTGGAGGGCAGGGTAGTCTCCTCACCCCTGGCTTCCAGGGCAGGTTATCCCCAGGGCCTAGTGGACAGTAGATGTGCAGGAGGTACCTGGGCCCTCACCTTGGGAGGGGCTGTGCCTCCATAAACCCATCCCTTTCCTTAGAGGTTCTGGGTCAGCTGGTCCCTCACAGCGCTGGTCCCAGCCCCCTGAGGAGACCAGCCCAGCCTGTTAGCCACTTACTTTAGCCCCAGCAGACCTCCTCGTGCCCACTCCTGACCTGCCTATATTCTGGGGGCAGGAACAAGGCAAACCCCACCCTTGGGACTCACAGGTAAGTCTTGGGGCCCAGCAGGTACAGACACCTGGGGAGTCTAGGGCTGGTAGAGGGTTGTGTGGGCCCTCTGCCTGGCTCTACTTACTGGCCCTGCTGATTACTGGCTGTGTGACTTTGAGCAAGTTATTTAACCTCTCTGTGCCTCAGTTTCCTCATCTGTTCAATGAGGTGATGACAAACCTACCTAGGGTTGCTATGAGGATTAAACCAGTCAATACAATGTAACGCACGTAGCAGAGCCCCGGACACAGACACACATGTACACTCCCTGAATGTTGGCTGTCACCATCCATATGGGAGGGAGCCTGACGGTAGAGTGTGGGGGAGTGTTCAGGGAAAGTTTCCAGAATGTGGCGACACATGAGCAACAACTTGAAAGATGAGGCACAGAAGGCAGGAGAGGACATTCCAGAAAGAGGGAACTGCATAGACAAAGATTCAGAGGCAGACTGGGTGATGTGCAAGGGAGCTGGGTGTGTCTAGACTTAAGGTAAGAAGGGGACGAGGGGAGACCCCAGGCTGGTGGTGCACAGGGCTGCACCCTGAGGGACCTTGGGTGCCACACCAGGGGTTTTGGACTTTGTCCTGCAGCCTGTGAGGGAGATATGCATGCACATATGTTTATTTATTTATTTACCATCAAAGCAATATTTGCTCATGCAAAAGAATCAAAACAATACAGAAGTGTGTCAAGTAGGAAAGTTCCCTCTTTGCCCTTAAATCTCATTCTTCCGAGGTCTCACCATTGTTGGTCTTGTGTGCCTCCTTCTAGAACCTTTTCTGTGCCTTTACCAACATACTTATTGTATATTGTTCTTTAAGAAAGGATATGGAATCATATTATGCACATCCTCTACAGCTTCCATTTTGCCTTTACTCATGTACTGTGGGCATCTGTCAGTGTCACAGCAGACAGATCTGCAGTGTTCTTTTTAATTGTTGTCTAATATTCCACTGTTTGGACCTAGGGTAATTTACGTGACTAGCTCTGGGTTGATTGATATTTAGGTTGTCTTCAATTTTTCATTCTTGCAAATAATGCTTCAGTGAACATCCTTGTGTATATATCCTGCTGACACGTGGAAGACTGTCTGTAGGATAGATTTCTGTATGTGGAATAGCCAGGGTGAAGGGTGTGCTTATTAAATTTTGATAGGTACTGCCACACTGCTCTTCAAAAGGTCGGGCCAGTTGATACCCTCACCCTCAGTGTCCGTGGGTGGCCATTTCCCCACACCATCTTCGGCACTGAACATTATCAAATTTTTAATTTTTGCCAATCCAGGCAAACATCTCGCTGTAGTTTCAGTACTCACTTTCTTTCTCCCCAGAGAGGCTGAGCATCTTTTCACATGGTTATTGACCATTTGTATGTCCTCTGTGAATTGGCTGTTCATGTCCTTTGCCCATTTTTCTTTTCTTTTTGCCTTTTTCTTATTGATATAAAGGAGCTTTTAGTATATTAGGAGTTTTGAAACTTTTGTCTGTTGTGTGTGTTGGAAATATTTTCCCTAGTCGTCTCTTTGTCTTTTTAAGTTTGTTTATGGTGCCTTTGGCCACAGAGAAGCTTTAGATCTTTATTCCGTCAAATCTGTCATACTTCTCCTCAGGGCTTCTGAGTTGCACGTCTTGCTTGGCCAGGCTTCCTGGAAGGGTTTTAAGTGGAGTGGGGATGTGGTCAGTTTGTGACTGGGAAAGGTCGTGCTGATTGCCACTGTGTGGAGGGCAGGTGGAGCAGGGACTGTGAGCCAGGGGGCAGAAAGCCGCTGAGACCTTTGTGTGGAGTGGGTGGGGGGAGAACTGGGGAGAAGGTGAGTTTGAGAAATACTCAGGAATTGGCTGCCCGTGGAGATAGGATGTGAGGGTGAGGAGGGAAAGAGGAAGGGCCCTGGAAGGCTGCTTGGGTGTTTGGCTGGGGGACTGCGTGGCTCACCCACCACCACCCTGAGCTGGGACAGGACGAGGCAGGGAAATGCACGTGGGTGCAGGGAATGCTTACCTTGGCAGGGACACTGTACATCTGAGCACATAGATGCACACACATGCACGTGCTTAGAAGTTCTGGAGAATGGCACATCTGTGCTGCGACTCCATGGTTAGGGGGAAGGTGTCTACTTTTTGTGGAGTTTCTGTTCTCTGCTGAGTACTGTACAAGGCACCACACACACTTGCACACACACACTCGCACATGCTCTGTAATCTCTACTACCACATGAAGTATGTTTTACAGGTAAGGAACCAGACTCAGAGAAGTTAGTAACTTGCTCAATGTCACAGAACTAGGAAGTGACAGAAAGAGAGTTGTTTTTGCCAGCTTAGATCTGACCACCCACAGAAAGAATTCCCACCAATGGCATTGAGGAGCCTTTCATTCATTTCTAACTTGACCGACCCAGTTTCATCAGGCACTCAGGACAGTGTGGAGCCAGACCACCTGGGTCTGAAATGCAGCCCCATTCCTTATAAGGCAAGTTACTCCACCTCCCTGTGCCCCAGTTTCTCCACCCTGCAAATGGAGACAGTAACAGTACCCACCGCACAGGGGGTGGGTGGGAACTGAGTGTGTCAGGGTGTGTGAAGTGCTCAGCCCCCTGAGAGCTCACTGGATGCTGTCCACGATGATGGTGATGACAAGGATGGTGACAGAGCTTACCAGTCACCTCAGTGTCTACACCCTTTACTTTCTCCTCCCTCCATCTGTCACCTCACTCCTGCGCCAGCTCTTCCTCAATTCCCCATGGGAACTTCTTCCAACATTTGCCTTTGAACCTTTGTCCTCTGTTTTCAGCCTCTAAACCCTTGGCAGACAGTGAATTAGAGCCTAGTCAGTCAACAAAAACCATTCAAGGGAAAATGATTCATGTTGCGCTCAGGAAATCCTTCCTCAAGCAGTTCTAGTCAGGCATTTTCCATGAGCTGGTGCCTTCATCCCAACATTGCCCAGGCCTCTGAGAACCAGACCATAACATCCAAACCTAAACTCCTTCCTCCCTGATTAGGGATGCTCAGGTGTCCTTCTGAGCGTGGGGTCCAAGCTGACCCCAGCCCCGCGAACTCCCTGCTCTAGCCACGAACCATCACTGGGTCCCTGACCCCAGGACAAGGAATTCTCAGCATCGGTAGCTGGGAAACTTGCCCATAGGAAACAAAAGCAGACAGCAGAGCAAATTCCGGGCATGGTTCCTTACCACGAGCATGTCTAAGCAAATCTTGTGGTCATGAGTGCAGATGCAAGGTGTCCAAACTGAGTTAAAACCTCAGGTCTACACCCAATTTAAATTTTTTTCCGTGCCAAAAATCACACCGAAATCACCAAACTTACCATTACGGATTTCTCATCATCACAATTAACTCCCGAGTAAATCAGTCCTCGTGGAAAAGAGTGGAGTGGTTATTGCCTGCGTCTTGGTAGGATTTTGTTCTCAGGTGCACTGTGTCAGTCACACCCTTTTATTCTTAACCAAAAGGATGGCAGAACTCACTTCAATCCTTCCCAGGGAACAGCTACACCCAGTTGCAGGCCACCCACCCCAAAGCCTCCGAGAGAGGATTCTTTACGACTGCTCTTTTGGAAGCTCTGGTCCCACCAAGCCTGCCTTTGTCCTAGGGGCTCCTTCACTTTAAACAACCCCGCTCCTACCTCTGGCCCAAGCCCCCTCCCTTAGCATGCCACAGTACCCCTGCAGGGTGCTGGGCATGCCATAGCTTCCAGCTACCGGGGCTCAAGCACAAAATCAGACAAGCTTTTGTGTGCACATAGAAAAGCACTGACACCTGCATCCAGCACATCCAGTATGCAGAAACTTCTTAAATTTGCCCTCACAATAGAAAAGTCTTTCTAATGGCTTCAAAGAAGCTGTATTGCACCCGTTTTTCTGGGGGCTATGCATTTATAGACACTAAGGGCTTTCTCCTCAAGTCACCTGCCAATTCTTATCTTGAGGGGCTGCCTCTGCTCCCTATTCCCTGTGTTGTCCCATAGGTGCACACAGCATTTAAGGAGATGACTGCCAAAGTGCAGAGCCAATAAGTTCAAAATATAAGCCTACAATTAGCTTGTAGCTCGTTGTCATTTGCAACTCCAAGGTCTGTCAGAGTTTTCCTCCCCCCACCCCCACTCCTAGTTATTCAGCCAGGGCAGACAAGTTGGGGGCCCTAGGGCCTTTCTGAGAGCTGGTCCCAGTCCTGAGTCAGGGATAAAGCTCTGAAGACACCCCAGCCTTTGTTCTAAAGTCAAGTTCAAGCCCTTGAATGTAGGCCAAGGCCCCAACTGTCATTTAGATGCTACCACTGCCTTGGCTCACACCTCCCTTCTCCAGGTGGAGATACTGCTGCTGGTGGATCCTGCTGCAGGGCATGGAACTGCCCCCTTTTCCTTGTGAGTAGGGAACACTTCAACATGGAGAGTGAGATGATTCCATCCCCCACTGAAATCTGAGTTATTTAGGGGCTCTCAAATGGAGCTGAGTTCTCTCACCCAAACCAATTCTCAAAGCAAATATAGCAAGGTCATGTGCCCTCAAGTGTGGGCAGTAGTAGGGTAGGCAAGGTTGTGCTGCACCAAGTTCTCTCTGAATTCTTGGTGATTTAATGCAACAAAGGTTCCCTTCTTCTTTCTTCCTTTACCATGTGACCTCACATTACATGTCCAATGTGGGAAGTGGGAAGGGTGGTGGACTGTGGTCCATACAGTCACACAGGGATCCAGGCTGACAGAAGCTCCACCATCTTCTAGCTGCCACATCTGGAACACATGGCCTTCTTCAGTCACTGTGACAAAGAAGAGAAAATGGGGGAGCCACACACTGGCTCTTCAATGCTTTGGCCCAACAATGAGACACATCACTTGTGTTCACAGCTCATTGGCCAAGACTTCTAATATGGCCTCAATTAACTGTAAGGGGGCTGAGGAAATGAGGGGGGCATTGTGCTGGGGTGTGGGGGAGGGACACGGAGAAAATGTGCCCAGACATTCAGTGAGCAGTAAAATCTCTGTTCAAAGGGTGTTGTGCGACCACTCTCAGAGCAAAGGTCTCAGAATTTCCAAGGCCGTGACTTCCTGTTCATTCTCTTCACCTGGTCAGGGTGGCAGATCCTGGGAGGCCCAGAGTGCCTGGGAGGGCCTGCCGGGAAAAGCTGTGGGTAAACGAGCTCCACGGCAGGCCCAGGTCCTCTGCCACCAGGCTCAACTCAGCCTCTCCCCTGTAACCCCCACTGATCACTTTCAATACTAACACCATCCCATAAAATGAACTTCCCAGGAAGAGAAGCAGGATTGAGAATGAAGATGCGTTCCGTTTTGGAGGGAGAAAATCCAAGAGGCGACATCCAGAAGCAGTTGGATCTTAGTCTATTTAGGATGCTATGACAAAATACCATAGACTAGGTGTCTTATAAACAAAGAAGTTTATTTCTCACAGTTCTGAGACTAAGTCCAAGATCAAGGCACTGGCAGGTCAGTGTCTGGAGAGAGCTCACTTCCTAGTTCACAGATGGCCATCTTTTTAAGGTGTCCTCACATGGCGCAAGGGGCGAGGGATCTCTCTCTTCTATAAGGGCACTAATCCCATTCATGAGGGCTCTACCGTCATGACCTAAGCTCCTCCCCAAAGCTCCACCTCTAAATACCATCACTCTGGGGATGAGGTTTCAACAAATGAATTCTGGACATTTGGTTTATGGCACCCTGGACATCATGGCCTCAAGCCGAGAGCACCCTCACTGGGAGAGAGAGAGCTGGAAGTTGTTGGCTTTCTTCTACACTTTCACTCCTTCAGCCAATGTGGCTGCTACGGGCTGTGTAATGTACTGATTATGACTCAGACTCTGACTCCAGAACACCTGGGACTTAAGTGTGGCTCTGCCCCTTATTCACTGTGTGACTCTGGGCTAGTTACTTCTCTCTGCCTCAGTTGTCTCTTGTTTAAAATGGGGATATTGGGGCCGGCCCCGTGGCTGAGTAGTTAAGTTTGCGCGCTCTGCTTCAGCAGCCCAGGGTTTCGCCAGTTCGGATCCTGGGTGCAGACGTGGTGCCACTCATCAAGCCATGCTGAGGTGGTATCCCACATAGCAGAACCAGAAGGACCTACAACTAGAATATACAACTATGTACTGGGGATCTTTGGGGAGAAGAAGGAAAAAGAAAGATTGGCAACAGATATTGGCTCAGGTGCCAATCTTTAAAAAAAAAAATGGGGATATTGACAGCACCTATCTCTCTTAGGGTGGTTGTGAGGATTAAATGAGTTAATGATTATAAAGCACTCAGCACAGTGCTGGCACATGATAAGGGCTTTGTAAATGTCAGCTGTCACCACCACCACCACCACCACCACCATCATCTAGTACCAGATACTGTGCTAGATTCGTGGGGGTTATGGAAAATAAGCAGATAAATAATTGAGAAGATAATTTCAAATAGTGATGGTACTAAAACAATAAATCAGGCACGTGGGAAATTGCTTGTCATCATTCATCAGTAGGGAAATGCAAATTAAAACCACAATGAGATACCACTGCATATCTATTAAATCGACTTTTACAAAATTGACAATACCAAGTGCTGGTGAGGATACAGAGCAACTGGAACTCTCATATGTTTCCGGTGGGAGTGTAAAATGGTACAGCCACTTTGGAAAACAGTTTGGCAGTTTCTTATAAAAGCTAAAAATATGTTTACCATATAACCCAGCAATTCTACTGCTAGATATTTATCCAAGAGAAATAACAGCTTATATTCACACAAAAACCTGTATGTGAATATTTATAGTGGCTTTATTCTGAATCTCCAAAAACTGGAAACAACCCAAATGTCCTTCAGCTGGTGAATGGATAAACAATTGAATACTATTCAGCAGTAAAAAAAGAATGAAATTCTGATATGAGAAACAACACAGATAAATCTCAAATGCACTATATGCTAAGGGAACAAAGCCAGACTCAAAAGGCTCCATGTAGATGATTCCATTTGTATGACATTCGGAAAAGGCAAAGCTACAGGGACAGAAAGCAGATCAGTGGTTGTTAGGGGCACAGGGTGGGGGCACTTGACTATAAAGGGACAGCACGTGGAGATTTTTTAGGGTGATAGAATTGTTCTCTATCTTGACTGTGGTAGTGGTTACGCAGCTGTATGCAGCTGTCAAAACTCATAGGACTGTGCACGAAAAAGCGTAGATAAATTATACCTCAAACCTGACTGGAAAAAAGCTTGCTGTGGGTTTGTTGAGACGGGGAAAACCAAATTACAAGTCAGTCGGTCAGGGTAGGTGACATGGGTAAGGAGGGGCTCCTGAACACACTGGTCAGGGAAGGCTTTCTGAGGACGTACCTTGAGCTGAACCTGGCTGAGGAGAAGGAGCCAGGCCTGTGGGGACCTAGAGGAAGGTGTGCCAGGCAGAGAGAGCAGCAGCAAGGCCCACGTGGCTGGAGCGTGGTGAGGGAGGAGGAGAGAGTGGGAAACAGGCAAGGGCTTTGACTCTCCTCTGGGCAGGATGGGCACCACTGGGGGCATACGTAGAGGGTGATTGAAAAACTGGTGTGGCTGAGATGGCCCAGGGAGGAGAGAGGAAGGGAGGACAGGAAACAGCAGCTGTGATCATGTGTAGGAGTAATGGAGGGGTGTGATGAAAACGAGCAGGATGGATCAGGGAGCCTCCTACAGGAGGAAGTGGTCAGCCAGCCAGAGACCCGGCAGGCTGGGGCCGGAGGACTGGGACAGCAGGTGGGGTCCTTTGGGACCTTGCAGAGGATATTGCCGGTGGTGTTGGGGCAGAAGCCAGACATCCTGGGTTGAAGGTGCTGGAGGTAAGGACCTGTAAGTGAAGCTTCCAGGAGGCAGGGGACAGACTTGGTGGGTAGCAGTGGGAACCTCAGAGAGAACGGAATGGAGCTGCCATTTGTGTGTGCGTGTCTGTGTGTGCACATGGTGTCAACAAAACTTCCAGAGGTGAGCCTGACCTATGGAGGACAGTGTGAGACAGTGTGAGACAGAGGAAGGAAGGGGCTTGGACAGGGCCTTGAATGGCGGGCTGGGAAGTTTATGTTCCTGGAGTTGTGATCAGTCCAGGGCTGGCCACTTAAGGGGGCTGGGGGACAGTAGAGCGTCTGGTGCCAAGAGGCCCATCCCTGAGAGGGGAGGGCGCACTGACCACTGCGCTGGGGGATTGGGATCTGCCATGGGGAACTCGTGCTGACCTGAGCCCACCCCAGGTAGCAGAAGCTGCATCTTTGCCTGTACTAATCTTCCTGTTCTTTCCCCATAGTGCATGCTGGGACCGCGATGGACAGGCTGCCACTCCCAGGGCCCCCAGAGGCCCGTCTGTTTGCCTCCCGGCGCCGTCTGACTCAGGTAGGGAGAACGTGAGGCAGGCTCACCCTGCCTCATGCCTCTGCGCCGGGTGAGAGGGCTTTGGGTGCGAGGACCAGGGTGGCCCTGGGTGAATGAGCCCCTGCCAGGGACGGTGGTGTGGGGCACAGCGGGGGTCGGAAGGCTCCAGCCATTGGCAGGGCCTGCTGGGGAGGAGTGCCCGGACGTCCATAGACTGGCTACCAGGCAGCGATCCTTTGTCCCCAAGCCGCATGCCTGGGGCACTGAGAGGCCCCCTACATATCACTCCTCCAGCCCCAGCGTAGCCCTCACGTGTTCACTGTCTGTGGTTTGTGCAGGATCCTTTCGCTGCACACACCTGCCAAGTTCTTTGGCTCTGGGGAGGGTTTGCATCTCAGTTCCGCTCTCCTTGCTGACACTCTGGCCTTTCCCTGCCAGCGTCACTGTAAACGCCTCGTGTGTGGTCTTACTCTGGAAGGCCCCAGCTCACTGGCGGACTGCCCCAGAGCAGAGGTGCTCTGCACCGGGGCTCGCTTCTTTCGCCTCATTAGGCCTGGGAGCAGGCACTCTCTGCTGCTCCTGCGCGCCCCAGGTGGAGGCTTTGGGCTTGGGGCCCAGTTCCCCCAAAGACTGAGATGAGCTGAGGGCTAGGCTTGCCAGAAAAGAATACCAGAACTTCAGACAGACAACAAATCGTGTTTTGGCATAAGTATGTCCCAAATACTGCATGATTTGCAATTTTATTTGCTAAATCTGGCAACCCTAGTGGGGCCAAAGCCCCACTCTCCCTCCTCCTCTGACCAGTCCTCCCTGCTGGACCTGCCGTGGACCCCTCAGATCAGCTGCCTCCAGTGCCTAGGGCGGGTGTCCTCAAGCCAGGGGTGGCCGAGCCTGCTCAGGTCACAATCATTGGCATTTCCTGATCTCCCAGGTCCTGCACGCTGTCCATAGGGCAGAGACCTGGGGTTCCCACTGGAGGCTGGGGCAGCAGGCCTGGCTCTGAGAGCACTCTAGGGTCCTCATCTTTCCCTCTCTGGCTCTCCTACAGCAGAGTCCAGGTTGAGGAGGTCATGGGGCGGGGCCGGCTGGGCATTTGTGCCCGTGAACAGGGCTGTGAGACAGGCATGGAGCTGTGAAAGGGACCAGGAATAGAAATTTGTTTCGTGAGCTTGGAACCCAGAGTGCTGGGGGTGCGGGGGTGGAGGTGGGTAGGGGTAGTAGGGATGGGGCAAGGCCTGATAATGAAGCCTTGGAATGCCCTATTTCTGCATCTTTCAACATTGAGGAGACATGGGAAGTGTTTTCTCCGTAAGTGAAGTCATTTTTCTGATTATTAAGTTAATATGTTCTCTATCTGTTTATCTAAGTGTCCAGAAGTATTTAAAGCATGCAGTTCAAGCCTTTCCCATAATCTCTTCCTCCCCAGGGCTAACTGCTGCTAACTAGTTCCATATATAGCCTTCCAGACTTTTTTCTGTGCACTTATAAACTTATTTTAAAAGAACAAACATGGGATCATACTAGTTATACTGCTCAGTCACTTGATTTTTCTCTCAACAATATATTGTGTACATTATTCCAGAGCTCTTCCTTATCCTTTATGCCTATTAGTGGATGGTCTGTAAATTATGTATCAATTGTCACTTCTGTCGGTGTCTATTTAGATTGTTTCCGGTGTTTGGCTATTTATAAACCTCACTCAAGGCACCTCCTGGTTCGTACATCTGTGTGCACTTGTGTTATAGGTCCTTCAGGAATGTTTCCAGAAGGGGACTGCCTGGGTCAAAGGGCATGCGCACTGCAAGATTTGATCTGTCTGGCCAGATCAACCTCTGAAAGGTTGTGCCGACTTACTGTGCGCAAGGGGCCTCATCCCCTCACCTTGCTGACCAGGAGCATGTCAATCACTTAAGTCCCTGCTAATCTGATAGGGAAACTGGTTTATTGTACATTTTTTTGTTCACTAATGAGGTGCAGCATATTTGTGTAGGTTTCTTGGCCACTTCCGTTTCTTCATTTATGAACTGCCTGTTCACGTCACATCCTTGGCTCATTCTCCTGTTCATCTGTCCATTCGTTCAGTATGCATTTATTGAGCGCCTATGTGTGTTGGGTATGTTTTGATTAGGGGCCTCAGAGTGGGCAAAACTGACAAAAAATACCTGCTCCGTGGAAATTATGCTGTAGTGGAGGAGAGACAACTGAGGAAAAACAGAGAAATAAGTGGAATATAGCGTGTGTATCACGGGTTAAGTGCTAAGGAGAAAAAAATAAAGCAGGGGAGGCAATGGGAGGTGTTGGGCAACCTGAACATGACAGTCAGGAGGCCTCCCTGAGAGGTGGTGTTGGAGTAAAGACCTGTAGGAAGCGAGAGAGTAAGTCAAGTGGATGTCTGGGACCATGAGTCAGCAGCAGGCTTGGCCTGTTCAGGACTCAGTGAGAGGGCCGGTGTGGCTGGAACAGGGTGAGTGAGGGAGGGAGTCGGAAGTGCGTGCAGAGAGGGATAAAGAGCCAGATCACGCAGAGCCTTGTGGGCCACCCTAAGGACTTGGCTTTTACTCAGAATGAAGAAGGAAGCCATGGAAGGTTCTGAATAGTGACGTGACAAGATCTGAATTTCATTTTAAGCTGATCACTCTGGCTGCTGTGAAGGGGCCAGGGTGGAAGCAGGGAGATCCATCAGTAAGCTATTGCAGCAATCTAGGGAAGAGGTGGCGGCAGCTTGGCCCAGGGGGTCTTGATGGAGGTGGGGAGACGTGGACAGATTCTGGGTGCATGTTAATGGTACAGCCATAGGATTTGCTGACAGGCTGGATGGGGTGGTGTGTATGAGAGAGAGGGAGCCAAGGATCATTGTCTTAGTCATCTTGGGCTGCCATAAGCAAATCCCATAGGCTGGGTGGATTAAACAACACACACTTATTTCTCACAATTCTGGAGACTAGAAAGCCCAAGATCAAGGTGCTGGCAGACTCAGTTCTTGGCGAGGACCCCCTGTGTGCCTTGTAGATGGCTGCCATCTTGCTGTGCGCTCACATGACCTCTTCTTTGTGGGCACACAGAAAGAGAGTTCTGGTGTCTCTTCCTCTTCTTATGAAGTCACTAATCCCATCATGAGGACCCACCCTCATGACCTCGTCTAACCCTAATTACTTCCCAAAGGCCCCATCTCCAAATACCGTCACACTGAGTGTTAGGGCTTCAATACATACATTTTGGGGGGGACATTTAGTCCATAACAATGACTCCAAAGATTTTGCCCCAAGTAGCTAGAAGGGCAGGGCTGCCATCAACAGAGATGGGGCAGAAAGTAGGGAGGAGGGGCCCGCCCCATGGCCGAGTAGTTAAGTTTGCACGCTCCGCTGCAGCGGCCCAGGGTTTCGCCGGTTCAGATCCTGGGCGTGGGCATGGCACTGCTTGTTAGGCCATGCTGAGGTGGTGTCCCACATGCCACAACTAGAGGACCCACAACTAAAATATACAGCTGTGTACTGGGGGGATTTGGGGAGAAAATAAAGCAGAAAAAAAAAGATTGGCAACAGTTGTTAGCTCAGGTGCCAATCTGAAAAAAAGAAAAAAAAGAAAATGGGGAGGAGTGGGTTTGGTGTAGGGGAGAGGAGAGACTCAACTGTGGCCAGGACAGGCTACATAATGTGTGGGGCCAGAGCGAGAGGAAAATGGGTGGCCCTTTGTTTAAAAAAATTATTAAAAATTTCAAAGTGGTGACAATAGAGCATTAAACCAAGCCTGGGGCCCTTCTGAGAGTGGGGCCTGTGCAACTGCCCGGGTGGCACACCTGTGAGCCGGCCCTGGCTGTGGGTATGTGAGGTGTGAGGTGCTAGTAGATATCCAAGTGGGAATGTGGAGTTGACAGTTGGATATATGAGGCTGGAGTTTAGGGAAAGGTCTAGGCTGGGGTCATCAGCATAAAGACGGTGTTTAAAGCCGTTAGATTGGATGAAGCCATCAGGAGAGTGAGCATAAATAGAAAAGAGAAAAAGGACCAAAGAGCCAGGCCTGGAGCCTCCTTCAGTTAGAAGTTGTGGAGTTGAGGAGAAACGGAAAAGGTGACTGAGAAGGAGCACCGGTGAGGTATGGGGGAACTAGGCAGGTATGATGTTCTGGAAGCCAAGGACGTGTTTCAAGCATGAGGTCGAGTAAGGTGCAGACGGAGCACTGATCATGCATTAGCTGTGGGGAGGTCACAAGCGACCTTGGTTTCAGTGATGCGGGTGTGTGTGAAATGCATCTTATTGACTTGTAAGGGATTTAACCCTTTATTTGTCTTATGTTGCAAATATTTTTTCACAGCTTTGTGGTGCTTTTTTGCTATTTAAGTTTATGGGGTTTTTTTAACCCCTTAAAAATTTAAATTGTCCTGTGATCAAGTCTGTTACTCTTTTCCTTTAGAGTTTCTGGCCTTACTCACTGCGAAGTTTTGATAATGTTGTCTTTCATTGTTTTCTAGTTGTTTATGATATTTAGAGATATTTAAATCTCTGGTTCACCTGGAATGTTTTTTCTGTGTGTCGTTTGAGGTAGGGATCTAAGTGGTTTTTCCCCAAATGACTAGCCAGTTGTTTGGACATTGCTTATTGAGTAAACTGTCCTTTCCTGGATGCTCTGAAGCTCGAATCCTATCATCTGCAAATGTCCCCATAGTCTCATGTCTGTCCAGGCCTTGCTGTTTAATTCCATTGATCTTTGCCTGGGGAGAGCTTAGGAAGTCAAGAGAACGGATAGACTTGGTGACTCATTGGATGGAGTGTGAGGAGGTGCAGGAGTGGAAGCCGACACGTTACCTTCAATGAGGGAAGAGGCAAAGGGAAGTTAGGGCGATGGGAGTTCTCAAGCATTGAGGGTCTCCTAGGTGCCGTCACAGCTCTGCAAGGTTGCTATTCTATATCCCCATTTGCAGATGAGGAAACTGAGGTTTTGTCACATGTCCAATGGCATCAACTCTTAGGAGGTGGAGCTCGGACTGGAAGGCAGCTCTCTTGGCTCCCACAGCTGCGTTCTGTCCATCCTGGTCAAGGGGGAGGTGAGAGGGGGGTTTCCCAGAAGGCTGGAAGGGCTCCAGGCACCAAATATCCCCAAACCCCACACTACATCCCTGCCTGCCATTTGGCTGGGTCTTGAAGGTTTTCCTATTTCCAAGAGCAATCTGTTAAAACCAAAATACTCCTGGCAGGGAATCACACGTTAAGTTTACAGCTAACATCTTAATTATCAGTTAACACTTCTGAAGGGATTAGCTGACAGCCAGCTGAGGACAGTGAATGGGGCCGGGTGTGATGTGTATCTGGGCTGGGAAAGGCCAGAAGTAGGGAAGGGGGCAGGTCTCTGCAATTCAAGCTTTTTCCTGGGCATGAGAAAGAGAGAGAGGTGGAGCTGGATCCACTTGGGAAGGGGAGCGGGGACAGAACAGAGGGAGCAAGTGCTGCAGAGCCAGGAAGGAGAGTGGCCACTTCTCTGTGGAAACCTAAGACTGGGGCTCAGAGAGAAGCTGGCATCTATTAGACACCTGCTGTGTTGTGGTACCAGAGGAGGCTTGTCATACACTTGGTCTCAGTCTCCAGAAGGTCAGGAAATTGGCCACGCATGAGCCACCTTGGGCACCAGCTGCCAGCAGTCACTCAGAGCTGGGACCCATCTCTGACACCCACAGACCAAATCTGTCATCCAGCCCTGAGTTGCAGTAGGAGGAGAGGGGCTGAGGTGTCTGGAACCTCCTCTAGTTCTTTGAGGGCCAGTCTACCCTCCCAGGTCAGGACTCAGTGTGAGAGGAGGGTCGGGGCTCAGTGTGTGAGCAGGGTCGGGGTTCAGAGTGTGAGCAGGGTCGGGACTCAGTGTGTGAGCAGGGTCAGGGCTCAGTGTGAGAGCAGGGTCGGGACTCAGTGTGTGAGCAGGGTCAGGGCTCAGTGTGAGAGCAGGGTCGGGACTCAGTGTGTGAGCAGGGTCAGGGCTCAGTGTGAGAGCAGGGTC